>NW_007232941.1:0-26687 GCF_000164805.1 Carlito syrichta | reverse complement strand
GTTTATAATACTGAGTGATCTCTCACAGAAACAAAGATCTGAGTATCACATATTCTCACTGATAAGTGGACCTTGAACAACTATCGTAATACTATAAGAAAAGGATTGACAGTGGGAGGAAACTATGGGTGGGGCAGGGAGGGGAAGAGAGGTAGGATTAACGGTAGTCAATATCTGTCTGGGGATGGGGGGGCACACCTCATCAACAAGCATACCTGCACAATGCATATTTGTATACCTAACCTTTAACTGTATCCCATGATTTTAAAATAAAAAATTGTTAAATAGTAATAATTTTTGAAAAAAATTTTGACTATCTTAGTAATTGTTATACAGAACCAGCTTGATATTTTGTTAATCTTATTTATATTTTGCTGTCTATTTAGTTAGTTTCTTCTTTTATCTTTTATTTCCCTGTTTATGTCTTAGGATTTGCTCTGTCTCACCTCCCACAACCTTAACCTCCAGCAACTTGAATTAAAAGTTTGAATTCATTTTCTTCCTCTCTCTCTCCTTTCTCATTTTTTCTCTTTCCCTCCCCTTTTTAATGAGGTATTACTAATGTACAATAATATGCACTGATATTAAGTGTAGCTCAAGATGTGTTTACATACACACACACACACACACACACACACACACACACACACACTCATGTAACTATGACATAGGTCAGAACTTAGAACTTCCACAGCACATCAAAAGATTTCCAGTCAACTCCAAGTCAACATTTCCTCAAAAGTAACCATTATTATAATACTGAGTGATCTCTCACAGAAACAAAGATCTGAGTATCACATGTTCTCACTCTTAAGTGGACCTTGAACAACTATCGTAATACTCTAAGAAAAAGATTGACAGTGGGGGAAACTATGGGGGGGCAGGGAGGGGAAGGGAGGTGGGATTAACGGTAGTCTATCTGTCTGGGGACGGGGGGGCACACCTCATCAACAAGCACACCTGCACAATGCATATTTGTATACCTAACCCTTAACTGTACCCCACGATTTTAAAATAAAAAATATGTATAAAAAAAAAACCACCATTATTTGGAATTCCAAAAATATAAATTAGTTCTGTTTGTTCTTGCATTTCAAATAAGTCATATAGTTTTGCTCTTTTGTGTCTGGCTCCTTTATTAAACATCATTCTGGAGATTCATCTATGTAGTTGTTTGTAGCAGTAGTTCATTCTTTTAAAATTATTTGTTGGTGCATGACATACAATTATCTTTTCTATACCAATGAAAATTTATATTTTTTCTAATTTGGGCTTTTAAAAATAAAGCTGTTATAAACATCCTTTTACACATCTTTTGGTGGACGTAAACACTTATCTCTATTGTGCATATATTCAGGAGTGGAATTACCAGGTCTTAGGGAGGGCGTATGTTTAGCTTAGTATTCAAAGATACTTCCAAATAGAATTTTCAAATTGACTCCATCCATTTATACTCCCACAAGCAATATAAATTGCTTCACATCCTCAGTCATTTTATCCATTTTGATAAGGGTTAGTTGTGTTTTACTGTGGTTTTAATTTACGTACCCTGGTGGTTAATTATATTGTGTACTTTTCCCTGTGCATATTAGCTATTTGCATTTCCTATATTGAAAATGTATATCCGAATCTTCTGTCCATTTAAAAAGCTGAAATTTTCTGACCTTTCTTCTTAATATTAGGAATTATTTAATTTGGGGTGTCATGCCTATTGTTTACTGGCAGGTTAGTAAAATAATATAAGTAGAGACAAATGGTAAAGACAATGTGGTGAAATGTTAATAACCAGAGAATCTAGGGAAGGAATGTATGAGAGTCCTTTTACTATTCTTTTAACTTCTTTGAAAATCAAAAATTATTTTACAATACAAAATTACAACAAAAGTTTTCTAGGCATGAGATTTGCGTATGTATTTTGTTTCAATTATCTTAGTAACTTTAAAGAAATTGGCATAAAAGTCAGTAAGATAAGAAGATTTTCTTTTAATTTTTAATTTTAAAGATGTGGGGTACAATTCAGGGTTAGATAACCAAATTGTTTATTATGCAGGCACCCTTGTGGATGAGGTGTGACCCACCTCCCCTGACAGTTTCTCACTACTGCCAATCCCTTTCTTATAGTATTATGATAGTTGTTATGAAGAGTTTTTTAACGATACAATTAGCTACCTTGACCTAATAGAATGTCCTGCCCAGTCAGGTTTTGTGAGTTGGTCTATGTTTAGCTGGCCCTTTATCTTAGGGTGGCCTTTCAGGAGCTGCAACTGATAGAGTGGGGTTTTTGCCAGAGACTCCCTTCTTTCCAGACCCTGATGACCACTCAGCCCTCAATCCATACTCAGCTGAGTTTCAAGTATTCTGCTTAGTTTTTTGTTTACTTTGCCTCTTTGTAGCTGACTTGTGCTTGGCGTTTCAGCTTCTTGTCTATCTGCAGTTTAGGACTATGCAAATGTGTAATAGATTTCCTGATCAATATCAAACATGAGATCTGCCAAAATTCAGATAACTTATCTATAATCTCAATCCCATAGCTCTGATTATAATAATTAGGGATAGTATTTATTGAGCTCTTACCATGTGCAGACATTATGAGAATCACATTCATCTAATTATTACTCTTTAGGGCACATCACATTTATGGTCAACAAATGATAAAAACCTTCCTCAAAAGCATACCACATATGTGGTAGACTTGAGGTGAAATCTAGTAATTTTTTTCTCCAGAAACTAAATACTTAACCGCAACAATACAAAACTTCCCCCCAAAAGAAGACAGATACAAAGAATTAATAATGGGGCCTATAAATGGAGATATGAATGCTAACTACATGTTATGTTCTGTCCTCCTTATAACCATTTTGGAAACTTTTGAGAGGAAATGCAGCTGAGGATCCACCCTAATGATTCAGAATTCTCCTGAGCACTTCAGCCACTCCAGGGACTGCTCCCAGTGTCCCTACTGTTCACCTGACTTAAATGAAACTCATGTTTGCACGGTATATCCTGATGTCAGTGATAAGAACTTTGGATGGAATGAGAAGATGTGGGAGATGTGGGATCCCCCTTCCTGCCTTGCCCTTTGATCCTGACTCTGGAAATTTACTTAGCTCTTTACCTTTATGAAAAGATAAGAGCTGCCTCTGCTCTGCCCACACTACAACCAGTGCACCTGCAGGACTTTTCCTCTCAACGGTGGAGTGTCCTTTCTGGCTTTGATATGCTAATTTGATCCTTTTTTCTCTACTAGATGAGAAAATATGGTAAGATTATTAGAGGGAGGAGAATAAAAGGCATGAGTTGAACAAAGGGGATAACTGAGAACATATTGGAAATGAATTTGTTTACGTCACTTGATGTATTTGGTTTTAATAATCTGATTCTTACATCTTCTGCAGTAGGTCCCTCCTCCCCCACAGTGGCTCTGCCTTATTAGACCACAATTACTATGTGAAACTCCCGTGAAAAAGAATTCTAGTCCTCAACTCATAAGCAGAACTTCCATGGAATCAGTATTGGTCCTTTGGGTGGGGATTCATATGCCTCTGTTGAATGGGGCTTGGAAGACAATAAGTGAGTATGGAGGATAGCTATAGGTGATTTTAAGTAAAAGGAACGGGAAATCATAAGAGTAATTTAGTATTTTTCCTTTGGTTCCTCTTGGGTTTGCTTAGTATCCTTTTCCTAAAATTCATGTCCGATCAGACAATATTTGTTTCTGTGACTCTGTCATCTTGTTTCACATCCAATGACATCTTCTATTATTAAAAAAATACATTCACAAATTCATGTTAAATCTGCAGAAAACACAGAATAAAATGACAGGAAAGTGAACAGTAAACATGATTTTTCTTGTAAAAACTTCTTGGCCCTGAAGGCAGATTCACAGTCACCTAGGGGAACATTTTCTCCTTTACATTTGTGTTGGAGAATAACATTTTGTAAGACAAATCAGGAGAGGTTAGGGGTGCTGTCTTCTAATGCTGGGTCAGTGAGAGCCCCTACCATCAGACAAGTCACAAGTCATGCTCATCTTTGCTTTATATTCACTTTACTGTCCCCTTCTATTTTGGGTCAGGTCAAATCAATTTAAAAAACATGTGTTGGGCACTTATTATGTACCATGAATGATTTTATTTGCTGTGAATAAAGATGATTCAGACTTAGTTCCCAACTTTGACTATCTTACAGTCACAGAGGAAGACAATTTCAACATAATTTGTTAAGAGCTATGATGGAGGTAAGTATGTGATGTTGTAAGTACACTTGTACTGTGAGATAGACTAGGTATTTGTGAGTGTGTGTATTTGTGTGTGTCTATGTCTATGTGTGTTGGGAATGGAAATGGGGAATGGGGAAAATGTGTGCAAGTGTTCCTGAAGAGAATTTTTCCTAAATGGAATCTTTAAACACCTGTGGTTATAAGCCAGATGAAGATGGGATAGAAATCATGTCAATATCCTGTAGCTGACTTTTCATTAGGTTAATCACCAATTGTAAGGGATCACTTTGAAGTTTGTGACATGTACTTGGTCTTATGCTCTATGTCTTCTTTTGTCAAAACTGAAAAAGATTGTTTGCCTATTACTTAATTTTCTCTGATATCAAGATACATTATAGATACAGTTACATTCAAATTTCTACTCTGGAAGAGTGAAAACTGTGGCAGAGAGAGGGCTGAGTCTAAAGAACCTGAGCTGAACCAGAACATGGAGACTCTAAGAACCAACCAGGTAGCACCTTACACTAGATGGATGTTGATTCAAAAGTACCAATATTTAAATAGCTGTGTTCTTAAAATTTATTTTTGTATCAGTTGTTTTGATAATACACTATATTTCTCTTTAGAAGCAATTCTATATTAGTTTGGTACAATTGTTAGATTATACAGGTTCATTAAGCCAATATTTGCCATGAGCGCTGGGGATGAAATACAACTAAATTTGGTTCTTCCCCTGTGGGATTATTTGGCTTCAGGAACTGGGTCTTCAGTCTGTATCCCCAATACCCAGCATGTGCTTGGCATATAGTATTTGCTAAACAAATAAGGTTGATTGAATATTCAAAGTATGATGAGTGCCCAAGGAAAATAATGCTATCTCTATGTAGCATTATATAGAGGACATGCCTCTGACTGGGTAGAGGATTATACTGAGCAGAAAAAAACCTTCAAGGTATAAAAATGCAGTGCAGTGTGTCCTAGTGTGTCCTAGTTATGTGGTACTGGATAAGACTGAAAAGATAGCCTGTGGACAGATAAGGAAGGGTGAAATTAATCTATAGTCAGTGTGCAGCCTTAAGTGATCAACAAGTAGAGATGTATGTGGGAGTCCAGCCCCACAAGGGTCGTGAGGTTTCCTGAAGGAGAGATGGATAGGCGAAAGATGAAAATATTATACTCAGGCACCTGCTTCTTGAACAGATGACGTTTAATGTTTGCTAAGGGAAGGCTTTTATACCATTTGTAAAGGGGTAAGACAAAGAAAATTCCTTCACGTACATATCCTCTAAAAGTTACCACCATCTAGTGGTCTTAGCAACAAACAAACCAAGATCCCTATAAACATTCAGACAACGAGTCTTATTCATAAAGCCAAAGATGATAGTTTTAGTCCAGAGTCCCAAATTACAGTCCTTGAACTGTCTCCAGAAAGTTTCCAAGTGCAAAATTCTTCATGTAGCAGTAGTTCTCCTTCTGGGGCTTCTATGACCTTCAGAGCTTTGTAATCGCCTTTCTTGTCCAGGTGTCTTCGTTACTTTTCTCTTATCCTGCAGTGTTTATTTCTAAAGAGAACTCAAAAGAAGCTTTTAGTAATGTTCCCCAGGCCCCCAGGGTTGCTTTCTGTCTTTAGCTAATTTATCATAAAAGTGTCTGATTAGTATATTATGAGTTCAGTGAAAGCCCACTCTATAAATGTTAACTTAGAGTTTTAACTATTGAATTAAGTAAAAACCTTAATGATAATCTTTATCCTAAGTCAGTGTTATAAATCACCTACATAACTCCTAGATAAGTGTTAGAACTTATAATGCATTCATAATGAACTTAATATAAACTTGTGCTTCTAAAAAACCTGATGTCTAAACACTAAACTACATAATTCTAAATCAAATAAGGAGTGAATATACTTATATCATTTTTTACTTAAGCAATATGTAGTAACTTATAACCAAGTGAAAGAAGGCATTCTTGATGTGCTTCAGAGTTTAACCCTTGTATATGTTAGAAAAGTCCAAGTGGCAGAGTGGGAAATGGAAAAATGAACCATGACATTTCCAGGTTAGCTGTGAGTACTTCACATAAACATGCCATTTTCTTTTTCCATGACTGTAGAATTTCTTCAGCTGTACCAACAGCAAAGATGGAAGATAGAAGGGCCTCAGCTGCCTGGACTCGCTTTGCGGCCAGGGATCCTCAGCACACCTGGACCTTGTCAATCAGGTGGGCCTCCAAGGCTGGCTCCCAATAGATGTAACTGTTCAAATTAATGTTTTATTTATTTATTAAATGAGTTACGTTCCCTCTATATAACAGTAGGCACTTTTATAACTGAATGGTACTGTTTTAGGTACTAGCATTATCCATCAAAAGTAAAGATATGCCTTGTAACTTCCTCCTGGATAAAGATGCATATAGTAATTCAATATGAATCAATATGTCACTTTTGTAAACACATATTTCATTTTAACTACTTTTAATAGCCTTATTAAAATATAATTCATATACCACATGCCTCACTCATTTAAAGCATATAATTTAATGACTTTTAGTATATTCACTAAGTTGTGCAGCTATCACCATTATCAATTTTAGAACATTTCCGTCACCACCAGAAGAAACCATGCACTCATTATCATCCTCCAGTCTTCCTATATCCTCCAACCCCCATCCACTAATCTATAGTCTTTCTGTATAGATTTGCCTGTTCCTGACATAAATGGAATCATGAAATATGTGGCCTTTATGACTAGCTTTTTTTCACTTAGTATAATGTTTTCAGAGTTTCTCCATGTTGTTGCATGTTCAATTCATTGTATGGGTATCATCTTTTATTTATACATTCATTAGTTGAAAGATTTTGAATTATTTTATTTTTGACTATTATGAATAATGTTGCTATGAACATTCAGGTATAAGTTTTTGTGTGGACATGTGTTTTAGTCTTCTTGGGTATATACCTACTGGCCAATTGTTTAGCCTTCCTGGAGAGCATAAAGTGGTATGCCATTGTGGTTTTAGTTTGCATTTCCCTTATGGTCAGTGACCTTGAGCATCTTTTCATGTGTTTACTGGCCTTTTGTGTATTTTTTCTGGAAATAATGTACATTTACATCATTTGCTTATTTATTAATTAGATTATCTACTTTTTTATTATCAAGTTGTGTTTTTATATATTCTAGCTACAAATCCCTTATCAGATATATAGTTTGCAAAAATTTTCTCCCACTTTGTGGGTTGTCTTTTCACTTCCTTAATGGTGTCTTTTGAAGCACAAAGTTTTTAATTTTGATGACAATTTATCAAATTTTCCTTAGTTCTTGAAAATGTCTATTTGGTATATATTTAAAATATGATTAAACAAACAAAATTTTAAAATTAATAATATATCTTCTTTAAAACTTAATTTACAGAAAAACAAAATTGAAATAAAGAGAACTGAGAAAAAATATAGAGTCTCTTTTTTGGGGGACTCTTATCTTTTTATCTTTATTCAGAGAAATTTTTATCTTTTCAATGCTTTTAGAGTTTGGTGACACTGGGTTTTATTTTATTAAAATTGAATCAAGGTCTACACTTAGGTTTACCCAGTATAAGTGTAATACTGTGTAACCATTATGTTTATATAGTTTGATATGACAATGTTTGGACAGATTTTCCTGAATTTGTAAAAGAGGGGAGTTACATAAAGAATAAGGAGAAGGTGTATTTTGAGTTTAAAAAATAACCTTTTGAAAATTAGCTAATCTGTACATTAAGTAGAACAGTAAGCTGAAGTTGTTTGCAGGAGTCTTCATTTGGTGGTCAAAAGATACAAAAGAGAAGAAATATTAGGTCAAACTTTTCCCAGCTTGGGTGTTAGTGGTGATATTGGTCCAGGACAACTGAACTCCTGTTTGGAGGGAAAATATTGTGGGAGTAATCCAGGAAGGGAGGGAAGAAGCAGAGAATTCATGGGTAACCAGCAATGGGTACATTTGGAAGGGTTGTAAGTTGAGTTTTGTCATGTAGGTGATGTATGTTGGACTAGCTTTTGCTTAAGACTTTCTACCAGCAAAGTGAACAAATAGTAATACTAAAAAACTAAAGCACCAAACAGTAAAAATAAAAGTTCACTTCCAACTTTAGTCTTAAGACCAATTACGAGTTGAAGCATGAGCCGTTATGAGTCATCACTTTGACCCACAGACCAGTCCAGATGGTTGTTCATTTTGGAGTGAAATGCTACTTCTTTTTTTTACTTTCCTCTAACTGAAAGTTGATATTTCTTTCAGACTGAGCACAGATGACCCATCCATGTCAATATTACAAATATCTATGACTGTCAGCAGTAAAAATTAGAAGTGCTTTTATATCACAGTGCAATTGTTGAAGAGATCGCCAAACATTTAAATTCATTATTATTTTTAAATGAAGGGGGTTATTAGACCCACCATTTACATTTTTTAAATGTATTAACAAAGAAGCACATGCATTGCTGCTTACACATTTGCTTCCTAAAACTATTTTGAAAACTATATTTTAATATAACTGGTTTCCTTAGTAATTCATTTTATTTGATATACTAGAAACATCATTTTGAAACAATTTTACCAGAGAGTTGAAGGATTGAGAACCCAACTCTTGCACAGGATCTTAAACTTTGCATTTTAAAGTAAATTTATTTTCTTTCTTTATGGAGTAGCTCCATGAAATTTTATTATTACTTTCAAATTCTTTCAAATCTCTTTAGGGATATTGACAGGCCTTCTAAATAACTCTGCTGAACTATATGATCAAATTGCTTTCATTTACTTCATTTAATTAATAATTATTTATGGAATGAAGCTGTATGCATAGTTTACAAAGCAGCTTTTAATCTCTGGCAGGAGTGGACAGATTATACAGATAGTGTTCAGCAGAGAGATGACTGGATAGAGGTGGTGGAGCAGTGCTATTTGGGCTGAGTATGAAACTAGCCAAGCTGGTGGCTTATAATGAGTTGAGATTTCACAGAGCTACTGCTGAAGTTGCAGATAATATTGCCAAGGAATATTCTGAGATACTCCTTGGTTTCCTAGCTCCTTCAAGACTGGTTATTTTCTTGAAGAAACATATTAGTTCTGCAGGGTACTTTGGCTGTTTCTGATTTCTTATACCTTTGTGACTGTTTCTTCCAGGGAAGAAACAACAGGAACTTTTAAAAAATCTACGCAATCATAAGAAGAAGAGAGGTAACAAGAGCATATAAGACTCAGGTGTTTTAGTTGATAATAAATTAAAATTGAAAGGCATGACTTTACAGATAAATCTAGTCTGTATTTATGTTGTATTATTAGAAGTGTGATATTCAAAACCATTTTGATAACTGTATTTTGATATACCTAATGGATTTCTTTGTAATCCACTAGTAAGAAAGATGACTTGCCAATGACATCAACAATGGTTGCCAGACGACACCAACAATGAAAGGGCCATTGTGTAAAGTACTGTTTTGCAACACTGAAAATGTTACAATGAAAGTAGCATGATCATCATCAAAAGACCTTATGATGGAGATTCTTGAAAATACTGGAAGTCACTGGGGCAATTCCTAAGACTTGCAACTCTGAATTATATAATTTTATAGGTTATACATGTGTATGTTTACCATGTAGTGACTTTTTACTAAAAAGGAAGAAAAACTATGAGAGAGGCAAATCAGACACAGGTTGCAGAATTCCTCCTTCTGGGAATCTCTGATGACCCACACACCCAGGACCTGCTATTCATCTTATTCCTGTGTGTCTACCTAGTCACTGTGCTTGGAAATCTTCTTCTCATGTCCCTTGTTCATGTTGACTCTCGACTTCACACACCCATGTATTTTTTTCTCTGCAATTTGTCTCTGGCTGACCTCTGTTTCTCTACCAACATAGTACCTCAGGCCCTAGTCCACCTGCTTTCCAGGAAGAAAGTCATTTCATTCACACGGTGTGCAGCTCAGCTTTTCTTCTTTCTTATTTTTGGGTGTACACAGTGTGCTCTTCTGGCAGTGATGTCCTATGATCGGTATGTGGCAATCTGTAATCCTTTGCATTACCCTAGCATCATGACCTGGAAAATGTGTGTCCAGCTGGCCACAGGATCATGGACCAGTGGCATTTTGGTGTCTGTGGTGGACACCATCTTCACCCTAAGGCTACCCTACCGAGGCAGTAACAATATTGCTCATTTCTTTTGTGAGGCCCCTGCACTGTTGATCTTGGCAACCACAGACACCCACACATCAAAAATGGCCATTTTCCTCATGGGAGTTGTGATTCTCCTTATACCTGTTTCCCTAATTATGTTATCCTATGGTTGCATTATAGTGACTATAATCAAGATAAATTCAGCTGCAGGGAGGCTCAAGGCATTTTCTACTTGTGGCTCCCATCTCATTGTGGTCATCCTTTTCTATGGGTCAGCAATTATCACTTACATGACACCAAAGTCTTCCAAAGAGCAGGAAAAACTAGTGTCTCTTTTCTATGCAGTGGTAACCCCCATGCTTAATCCCCTCATCTACAGCCTGAGGAACAAGGATATGAAGGAAGCTCTGAGGAAAGTAACCACAAGGAATTTCCCATGCAGGCTTGGACTCTCACACTGACTGAGCTAAGGGACCATGTTGGTTTCCTACTTGTAAGACTTGTTATGTAATTTTCTTTCTTGTGAGTCTAAAATATATTTAAAATGACGGATATCGTAACTATACTGATTTGATCATTATGCAATGTTTACATGCATTGAAACATCGCCCTGTACTCCCAAAATATTCACAATCATTATATCAATTATAAATTGAAAATTAACTAACAAAAATTTGGTAATATTCTCATCTTTGGTCCATGTCCACAGACACATCCTCTATCCTTCATCGAGCATTTCATTTTTAGAAAGAGGACAATAATCTGCTTCCTTCTCAGTCATTTGACACCTAAGGGTTAGAAAATTCCATGAAAAACATTTACATTTTATAAACCTTGTAAAATTATATTTTTAGTAATGTTATATATTATCATCCATCTAGCCTATATTCTACTCTAAGTTCTTTATCTTTTTGTATTTCTGAGTATCTCTGCATCATAAAATAATCAGTAAATTAACAAATATTACTTACTTAATATGAGGTAGGTGCTAGACGTGTGTCTGTGTGTTCACCTGTATGTATATTTAAGATCAGTAATGAAGAGTATGACTATGAAGCAGAGTGTATGAGCTCTGCTGTCCTTCTCACACTCTTTCAAGACATAAAGGTCATATCTATCAGAATGCATATTCACAAACGTGAATATAGGGTTTTAGATAGCAAGAAATGCTGACATATCACAAGAATAATGACATATGGCAAGAGTGAGAAGCCATAATTAATCCTAGGCCTGAAGGAACAAGAGGAGGGAACTGCAGCCTAGAGAGAGTAGCTATATATGAAGAATACCAGACAAGAGTGGAGGACTTAGGTTAAATGGAGGTGAGGAAGCCATGGGAGAATGTATTTCTGATCCCCTGATATTGCATTCCAATTAGATGCCAGAGAATAAGGGAGCCTTGTGCTATAATCTAAAAAGACAGCAAACATTTGAAGCACGGAGGCAATATGGATCTGTAAGTATTAACGTAAGATGAAGTGCGCCTCTTTTGCCCCCGGCATCTACTTGATCTTCTTTTAGTGATTAATTCATGTTCCTAATATAAATAACACTTAAAGTTCCATTAAAAACTGTATCATAGCAGTGTGATATCAAGTAGGTCATGCTTCTACTTTACATCTAAAAGAATAGCTTCAATCAGGATTATTTATATAAGGAAGTTGGGAGGAGAAAGGGGGATAAAAGCAAATAATTGGCAGAAAACATAGCTGCTGATTCAAAGTTTTTGATCCTGCCCCAGACCCAAATAGAAAATTGTAGCTTCTTCTTTCAGCTCTCTTTAAATTTTTTAATATCTCTACCTTAACCTCAGCTTACTGGAGTTCTTTATCCAGTGTTGTGACTTAAAACATTTGAATCCGTGATCTTTTTACTAAATTTCTGCAATTTCCCTTTGACTGGGGCTATTGTCCAAGGAACTAGAATAAGATATCCCTGTAAATCCTCTGGTTTCCAATCTTTCTTTTCTCCAGTGTATATCAGCAACCCAGTTAGTGCTTAGAAACAGAATCAGTCATAATAGACTGTATAGTGACTTACTATGTCTGCCTGCTGGTTTAGTAATATAGGAGCCTCAATACTAGTGAGCACTCTCAAACTGCACTTCATTAGGACTCTGAGTGGTTCACCACAACTTCAATTTCTTTAATATATACAGGTCTATTCAGACTATATATTTTTTCTTAAGTGGGTTTTGAAGGTTTGTGCTGTTCAAGGAACTTGTCTATTTAATTTTTTTTTAAATCAATATTTTTTATTTTAATATTGTGGGGTACAGTTAAGGGTTAGGTATACAAATACGCTTTATTCAAGCACCCTTGTTGATTAGGGATGTCTCCCGTCCCCAAACAGATACTGACTACTGTTAATCCCATCTCCTTTCCCCTCCCCCCCATAGTTTTCCACCACTGTCATCCTTTTCTTATAGTATTACGATAGATGTTCAAAGTCCACTATATGAGTGAGAACATGTGATACTCAGATCTTTGTTTCTGTGAGAGATCACTCAGTATTATAGACTCTAGTTCCATCCAGGTTGCTGCGAAGTTCATGATTTTGTTCTTTTTTATGGCTGCGTAGTATTCCATCATGTATATGTACCACATTTTTTAATCCAGTCCTCTTTTGATGGATAGCATGGTTGATTCCAGGTTCTTGCTATTGTGAACAATGCTGCGATAAACATATAAGATATAAACGTATCTTTTTTATAGAGTGATTTGAGTTCTTCAGGGTATATTCCCAGTAGGGGAATTGCAGAGTCATATGGGAGATCGATATTTAGAGCTTTTAGGAATCACCACACTGTTTTCCACAGAGGTTGCGCTAGTTTGCACTCCCATCAACAGTGTAGAAGTATTCCCTTTTCACCCACCCTCTCCAGCAACTGTTATTTTTTGAGTTATTGATAATTGCCATTCTGATTGGAGTTAGGTGATTTCTCAGTGTGGTTTTGATTTGCATCTCCTTGATGATTAGTGAGGTTGAACATTTCTTCATGTGTCTGTTGGCTGCTCAGATGTCTTCCTTTGAGAAGTCTCTGTTCATATCTTTTCCCCACTTTATAATGGGGTTGTTTGTTTTTTTCTTTTCAGCACATTTGAGTTCCTTGTAGATCCAATTTGTTAAGCCTTTGTCAGACCTGGAGTTGGCAAATACTTTTTTCCAGTCTGTGGACTGTCTCTCTGCTCTCTTGATGGTTTCTTTGGCTTTGCAGAAGCTTGTCAGTTTAATGAGATTCCACTTGTCTATCTTACCTCTTATGGCCTGTGAGTCTCGGATTTTGTTCAGGAATTGGATGCTAGTTCCAATTTCCATAAAGGTGTGTCCTGCATTTTCTAAGGTTCTTATGGTTTGAGGTTTTACATTTAGGTCTCTAATCCATTTAGAGTTAATTTTTGTGTGTGGGGAATAGATAGCGGTCTTGTTTGAGTCTTCTGCATGTGGTCAGCCAGTTTTCCCAGCACCATTTACTGAATAGGTTCTCCTCTCCCCAGTGGTGGTTGGTGGAGGCTTTGTTGATGATGAGTTGGTTGACAAATTGAGGTTTTGCTTCTGGAATCTCTATTCCATTGGTCTATATGTCTGTTCCTGTACCAGTACCAAGCTGTTTGATTATTATAGCTTTATAGTAAAGTTTGAAGTCTGGTAGTGTGATACCTCCTGCTTTGGTTTTTTTTTTTTTTTTTTTTTTTTTTTTTGCTGAGGGTTGCTCTGGCTATTCTTGGTCATTTGTGTTTCCATTTGAATTCCTGTATTGTTTTTTCTACCTTTGAGAAAAATGTTGCTGGTAATTTGATGGGTATTGCATTAAATCTGTAGATTGCCTTAGGTAGAATGGACATCTTTATAATGCTGATTCTTCCAATCCATGAGCATTGTTTGTGTCATTCTTGATTTCTTTGAGCAGTGTTTTGTAGTTTTCATTGTAAAGGACTTTCACATTTCTGGTTAGGAAGATGCCAAGGTATTTCATTTTTTTTGTGGCTATTGTGAATGGGATTGTGTTTTTTATTTGGGTTTCTGTTTGTTTATTATTAGTGTAAAGAAATGTTGTTGTCTTTTGCACATTTATTTTATACCCTGAGACTTTGCCAAAGCACTTTATCAGTGCGAGGAGGCTTTTGACAGCTTCTCTTGGGTTTTCAAGGTACACAATCATGTTGTCAGCAAAGAGGGATAACTTGACTTCCTCTTTTCCTATTTGGATACCCCTGATCGCCTTTTTTTCCTGATTGCTCTAGCTAGGACTTCCAATGCTATATTGAACAGGAGGGGAGAGAGTGGGCATCCTTGTCTTGTTCCAGTTTTCAGGGGAAATGGTTTCAATTTTTGTCCATTTAGGAGTATGCTGGCTGTGGGTTTCTCATAGATGGCTTTTACTATTTTGAGGTATGTTCCATGTATGCCTAGGTGTTCGAGTGTTTTAATCAGGAAGGAGTGACAGTTTTTATCAAAAACTTTTTATGCATCTAATGATATAATCATGTGGTTTTGTTGATATATTTAATTACATTTATTGTCTTGCGAATGTTGAACCAGACTTGCATCCCAGGGATGAAGCCTACTTGGTCATGATGGATGATTTTTGACATGTGTTGTTGAATCTGGTTTGCTAGGATCTTGTTGAGAATTTTGGCATCTATGTTCATCAAAGATATTGGCCTGTAGTTCTCTTTCTTTGTTGGGTCTTTACCTGGCTTGGGTATCAATGTGATGGTAGCTTCACAGAATGATTTGGGGCAGGTTCCATCTTTCTCAATCGCCTGGAATACTTTCAGTACAATTGGTATCCACTCCTCCTTAAATGTCTTAAGAATTCTGCTGGAAAGCCATCTGGTTCAGGGCTTTTTTTTTTTGTAGGTAGTTTTCTTATTACATAGTCAATTTCCTTGATTGTTATTGGTCTGTTTAGGGTCTCCATTTCTTCTTGTTTCATCCTAGGCAGGTTGTGTGATATCAGAAAGTCTTCCATTTCCTTAAGGTTTTCCAGTTTGTTTCCATACAAGTGTAGATAGTAGTCTCTAATGATCTTTTGCATTTCTTTGGGGTCAGATGTGACTTCATCTTTTGTGTTTCTGACTGTATTTATTTGGGCGTTTTCTCTTTTTTTCTTCGTCAGTCTAGCTAAGGTACCATCGATCTTGTTTATCCTTTCAAAGAACCAGCTTTTCACTTCATTGATTTTTTTGTATTATCTTTTTGTCTTCTGTGTCCCAGATTTGGACTTTTATTTTGGTGATCTGGATTCTCCTGCTGCAGTTAGGGTTTTGATGGTCTTGCTTTTCCAGCTTGCTAAGGGGGCTTGTTAGGCTATTGATTTGTGATCCCTCCGTTTTTTTCATGTGCATTTGTAGAGATATGAATTCCCCTCTTACTATAGCTTTTGTGGCATCCCAGAGATTTTGGTAAGATATCTTGACCCAGGAGTTGTTTAGCATCATGCTGTTTAGTGTCCATTTCTTTGTGAGTTTTGGGGGAAGCTTGTTGGTGTTGATGTTTATTTTTTTTTCCACTGTGGTCTGAGAAGGTGCATGACAAAATTTTGATCTTTTGAAATTTGTTTGTGCCTAATTTATGGTCAAGTATGTGGTGGATCTTAGAGTACATTCCATGCAGTGCTGAGTAGAATGTATATTCTGTGTTTGTTGGGTGGAGTGTTCTGTAGGTATAAATTAAGTCCATTTGGTCAAGAGTCACATTGAGGTTCTGGATCTCATTACTGATTTTTTGTCCTGTTGATCTGTCTAGGGTTGTGAGTGGGGTATTAAAGTTCCCAATTATGGTGTTAGAGTCAATATCTTTCTTTAGTTTTCTTAGAAGCTACTTTATTAAAGTTGGCATTCCTATGTTGGGTGCATATATGTTTAGGATAGATATTTCTTGTTGATTGGGTGAACCTTTTATCATTATGTAGTGGCCTTCTGTATCTTTTTAAATTTTTGATAGTTTAAATGGTATTTTGTCTGAAATGAGGATTGCAACTCCAGCTTTCTTTTGTGTTCCATTTGCCTGAAAATTTGTTTCCCATCTTCTTACTTTGAGTCTGTATGTGTCCTTTCTAGTGAGATGGGTCTCTTGAAGGCAGTATATTGTTGCCTGGTGATATTTTATCCATTTTGCCATTCTATGTCTTGTCAGTGGTGCATTTAGTCCATTCACATTCAGGCTAATTATTGAAATGTGAGAGTTGGTTCCTATCATAGAGTTCTTATAGAGTTGTTGTTGTTCCTCTTGGTTTATTGTCTTTCTTTTGGTTTTGGGGTTGGTTCATGTGTATTTTATTCTTTTTTTTTTTTTTGAGTTGGAGTCTCACTCAGTCACTCAGACTGGAGTGCAGTGGCCACTTCCGGCCACCACAGCCTTGACCTGCTTGGTTCTGGCAATCCTTCCCCCTCAACCTTCCAAGTAGCTGGAATTACAGAGGCATGCTACCATGCCTGGCTAATTTTTTTGATTTTTATTGTAGAGATGTGGTCTCGCCAAGTTGCCCAGGTGGATCTTGAACCTGCAGGCTCAGGCAATTCACTCACCTTGGCCTCCCAAGGCACAGGATTACAGGCTGAGCCACCAAGCCCAGCCTGTGTATTTTATTCTTTTTCCTGTACTCTTGTGAAGAACATTGTTCTTTTTTCCTTTTCTTCTGTGTTTAGTACTTTTTTAAGTGTTTCATGTAGAGGTGGTCTGGTGGCAGCATATGTTCTTAGGGATTGGATATCTGGGAAAGATTTTAATTCTCCCTCACTGATGAAGCTTTGCTTGGCTGGGTAGGTTATTCTTGGTTGAAATTGTTTATCTTTTAGGACTTTGAAGATAGGGCTCCAAGTTCTCCTAGCCTGCAGGGTTTCTGTAGATAAATCTGCTGCTATTCTAATTGGTCTTCCATGGTAGGTGATCTGACCTTTTTCTCTTGCTGCCTTTAGGATTTTTTCTTTCATACCTACTTTGTTTAGGTGAATTATTATGTGTCTGGGAGTTGGTCTTCTCATTTGTTGTCTTGCAGGGGTTCTCTGAATCTCTTGTGTGTAAATTTTTGCATCACTGATAAGATGAGGGAAGTTTTCTTCAATAATCTCTTGGAATGTTTGTTCCAAGGTGGTTTCTGTTTCTCCTTGTTTCAGGAAGGCCAATTACTCTAAGGTTCATTCTCTTGAAGTAATCGCTCATCTCTTGAAGATTTTATTCTGTCTTTTTAAGCTTGTTTTCTGTGTTTTTAACAGTTTGGGTTAGTTCTATATTTTGGTCCTCAAGCTCTGAGATTCTTTCTTCTGCTTGGCTAATTCTGCTTTCCATGCTTATTAGTTTGTTATTTATTTCATTCACAGTACTTTATTACTGTTATCTCAGTTATCAACTCCTTCCTAGTTTCATCTTGTCTCTCCTCAATTCTTTTTAATCTCTCCATTAATGTCTTGATATCTAGGTTTGTAGTTTGAGACCAGTCATTCTGGGGGCTCTTCATTGTTTGCATTCCAAAGTCAGTTTTCTCAGTGTCTGCCCTCCCAGGGGTTTGGGAGAGATCCATATTCTTCTTTTGGTTTTTCTTCATTTGTATAGATTTTTTTCTCTCTCCCCCTTTCCCTCCCCTTCTTTAATTCTGTTTTTCAGAATTAAAGGTTGGGTTTTTTTTGCTTTGCTTATGCATTCTCTTATTCTTCCTTATGAGGATCCTCTGGCTTTGTTCACTTTTGAGGCCGGAGTGTTGGCTGGGGGCTGTACTTTTTGCGGTTTTGAGGTTTAATTGAGGGGGAAGCTGTGATTCAGAATCTATCTGCTGATTCCAGCATCCACCAACAGGGCACACTGGAACCTATTTCCCACTGCCTTTCAATCTGTCTGTGCAGCGGGATATAGGTTTGGTCCCTGGAACAAAAGGAGGTATGAAAGAGGAAAATAATGGAGGAAGCAGGGAGGTCAATAGGAAGTTAGAAAGAGAGAAGAGTGAGAGGGAAAACAGACATACATACCAACTAACAGGTGAAAAAGAGACACAAGGCCAGAGAGAAGTGAAAAAGACACACAAGCAAAATTCCCTAAAGCATACCGGTAACCACACAAAGACAGTTCAATAAAATTATGCTTTTTGATGCATTTTCCCCAATACAAACAGATAGTCTAAGTCAAAAAGCAAACAAAAGTGAGCAAAATAAACAATCAAAATGATAAAATCAGAAGTCAAAATAAGAAATCAGACTAGCTCTGGAATCGTTCCTGAATGTCTAAAGTCTCTTAAGATCTGATTGCCAGACTCTCCCCTTTGCTTTCATTGCAGGCAGCTAGATTTACTTGCAACTTGGGTTTGTTCTTTTAGACTGCTGCCTGAGAGGTCTGCGACACTGAGTTGTCTGCATCTCCTTCAGTGTAGGGGAGGGGATTTGTCTCCTGTTTAGCGACATTACCTTAGGAACCCAGGTGGAGACTGCTCATAGGTAGGCGGGGAAATGCAAATCTCTGCCTGGCAAATGGCTGAGTTGGGCAGCTCCTCTTTCGGGGATCCTTTCTCTCTGCTCATCTGGGTCCCTGGGCGATCCACTATTATGGGCTGTGGTGGCATGCAAGGCACCAGGGATCAACTGCACAGCTGGGCATTGGATTCGTTGTGCCACCAGCAGGCTGGGGTGGAGGAGGAAACTGGGAGTTCCCTCCTCTGGAGCTGAAAGCGGCGAATCAGCACCTCCTTAAGATATGCTGTTCCCTTACACAAGCATGGGGTCCTACACTGGGTGCCTCAGCCAGGATGGGCCCAGAGCTCCAAAGGGCAGATAGTGAGCAGTGAGAATGGCTTTGGGCCCCTCACAGGGTACTTCAGCCAGAAATGAAGCTGGTATCTCTAAGGGGCGGGTGCCTAGAGCCTCCCTGGGTGACTGGCAGCTTGGCCCCTGGTGAGAAGATGTAGCCAGGGAGGGAGCCGAGATTTCCATGGTGGGTAGGGGCCATGTATAGTGGAGCAGCAGCAGCCAGGGCTGCAATATCCGGCCCTGCGTGGGATCAAGGGTTCCCAGGCCTTGGACCGGTATGGCTGGCGGTGGGCAGGGGTGTGGGGGAAGGAAAGTAAGAGTCTTTTGGGGAACTCAGGTTCAGAGAATCTCACAATGCCAACTGTGTCATTGCCATCTTACCCAGCAATCCTGTCTATTTAATTTAAGTTAATTATGTACAGGCAAAAAGTTGTTCACAATTTTCCCTTATTATCATTTTATTGTCTGTAGAATCTATAGTGATACCATCTCTCATTATTGATATTGGCAATTTGTTTCTTCTTTCTTACTATCATGACCAATCTAACCAGAGACTTATCAATTTTATTGATCTCAAAAATTAGCTTTGGAGTGTCATTACTTTCTTTTCTATTATTTTTATTTCCATTTTGCTGATCTGTGTTTTGATTTTCATTATCTTTCTCTGCTTACTTTGATCTTAATTTGTGCTTATTTTTCTAGTAAAGTGAAACCTGAGGCCACTGATTTGAGATCTTTGTTCTTTTAAAATATAGGCATTCCATGTTACAAAATTTCTGTAAGTACTGTTTTAGCAGCATACCACAAATTCTTATATGCTGTTTTTTTCTTTCTTTCAAAATGATCTCAAATTTTTCTTGTCAATTCTTTCGATTCATAGGTTATTTAGAAGTATGTTATCTAGATTCCAAATGTCTTGATATTTTCTGGAGATCTTTCTGTTATTTCTTTCTAATTGAAATCCATTGTGGTTATATTACATACTTTATATGACTTAAATTCCCCTCATGATAATTGTAGATTTATCTATATTTCTTTTAAGCTTTTTCAGGTTTTTATTTCATGTATTTTGAAGTTTTGTAGTTAGGTACACAAATATTTAGAATTACTGTGTCCTTTTGACTAAATAATTCTTTAATTATTATAAAATGTCCTTTATTGCTGGAAATATTCTTAGCTCTGAAATCTACTTTGCCAGATATTGTCTACTTCATTAGATTTCTTTTGATGAGTGTTTAGCATGTTATATCTTTTTCATCCATTTATTTCTAAATTATTTGTGTCTCCATATTTAAAGTGCTTTTCTCATAGGCAGTGTGTAGTTGGATCATGTTTTTTCCTCCAATCTAGTAACCTCCAACTTTTAATTGAGGTGTTTAATTGCATTCAATGTGATTATTGAAATGGTTAGGTTTGAGTCTTTAATCTTGCTGTGTTCTATTTCTTCCATCTATTTTTCTTTACATTTTCTTTTATTTGTATCATCCTTGGTATTATTGTAGTACTTTTATGGTTCTACTTTTTCTCCTCTATTGGGTTATTAGCTATAACTCTTTGTTTCATCATTTTAGAATTGTTTTAGGGGTTATAGATTACATTTTTAACTTATCACAGTCTACCTTCAAGTCACTTCAAGTATAATATAAAAACTTGGCAACATTTTACATGAATTCCTCTCTTCCCAGAAAATATTCTGTTGTTGCTGCATGTTTTACTTTTATGTACAGAGTAAATCCTACAATACATTGCTATTATTTCTGTTTAAATAATTATCTTGTAAAGTGATATGCATATTAATTAAAATTTTAAAAATATATTTACCTACATCATTAACTAATTTTTTGTGGTCTTCACTCCTTTATATACAAGATATTCATCTGGTATCATTTCTTTTGGCTCAATGAACATTCTTCAACATTTCTTATAAGTGTGGCTTTGCTGGTGATAAATCTTTGAGATTATGTGTGCCTGAAAACATATTTTTTTGCCTTCATTTTTGAAAGATATTTTGTCATGTATAGAATACTAGGTTGACAGATTATTCTTCCTTTGATAACATAAAGTATTGCTCCATTTTCATGTACATGTTTTTGATGAGAAATTTAATGTTTTTCTTATCTTTATGCTTCTATGCAGAGCATGTCTCCCTCCTGTCCCTGGCTACTTTTGATATGTTCTCTTTATCCTTGGTTTTGAGCAATTTGGTAATTATTTGAATTTGGTGATATGTCTTCTTTTTTTGTGCTTAGAATTTGCTCAGTGTCTTGTGGTTTATAATTTTAATTACATTTGTAAAATTTTCAGTGATTTTTTTTTTTTGCATACTTTTTTAATTCTCTCCTCTGCTTTAGTGACTACAATTTCCTCTATGGTAGGCAGTTTGGTCTTGTATCATATCTCACTAATTGTACATTCATTTTGGGGATTCATTTTCTCTGTGTTTCATTTTGGATAATTATATTGCTATTCCATCAAATTCACTAATCTTTCTTCTGTAATATTTAACCTACTGTGGATCCCTTTCAGCATATTCTCCATCACAGATATTTTAATTTTCATCTCTAGAAGTTTAATTTGATGTTTCTTTATAACTTTCATGTTTCTACTTAACTTTTTAAATATATGGAATAAAGTTATGACTTTTAATATTCTTCTCTGTTAAACTTAACATTTAAGTCAGTTCTGCATTGATTTAAATTGATTTTTTTGGGGGTCATTTTTGGTTATTGTTCCCTGTCTCTTTATTTAAATCATATTTTATTGAATGCCAGACTTTATGAGTTTTACTCTGATGTTATTTTTGTAGTCCTATAAATCTTCTTGAACTCTATTCTAGAATTCAATTAAAGTTACTTGAGACATTCTTTTGTGTTTTGTTTTATTATTTGTTAGGTTGGTGTGAAGTAGTGCTCAGTCTAGGGTCAACTATTCTCCCCTACTGAGTTAAGAGCTTCCTCAGTACTCTACTAAATAGTTCATGAATTATGAGTTTTTACAGCCTGGCTGGTGGAATGGCTAGTGGAATGGTGGAAACAGAAAGTATTATGGACACTGTGTGCATGCCAGGAACTGATTCCCCTAATAATTTCTAATAGTTATTTCTCTTGCCTTGGATAGTTTCTTCACATGTATGTGCTTGGCACTGTTGAATAGACAAAGTGACCCTGTTTTAGATCTTTGGAGTTCTCTCTCTCTCTGCAGATCTTTTTTCTCCATTATTCACTCATAGAGTTCACCTCATTTATTTCGAGTCTCTCATTGACAACTTTTATTTGTTGCCTTACACCCAGTGTCCTAAAAGACTATTGTTTCATGTATTTTGTTTAATTTTTATTTTATTGTTTTAGATAAGAAGGTGAATCTAGTCCCTCTTGCCCCATTCTGGCTAGAAGTCTTTCACATTAGTTTTGAATTATAGTTTTGCTGGATATAAAAATTTATACAACCAGTATTTTATTTCTTTTAGTATTATTTTTAAAAGTATTAGTTTAAAAGTACTATTGCATTATCTCCTGTCTTCCACTGATTTTGTAATTGTGTGGCTACTTCTAATATATTCTCTATGTCATTATTTTTCAACATTTGATATGATTTATTATTTATTTGTTTGTTTATTTAGCCATCCAATTGGTGTTCACTGAGCTAGTATTTTTTCAAATTTAGCATCTTTTTCACTTTTTTTTACTCCTGGAAATCTGATTACAAATGATTTAGATCTTTTACTTTATGGAATTCTTCTATTATGCTTATTTTCTTATTTTATTTCCTTTTTCTGTTTTGTATGTCATCTTAATATTCTCTACTGAATAAGACTAAAGTTTATAAATCTTCTTTTCTGCTTTACATACTCCACTGTTGAACCCACCTAGTGCATTTTCATTAGTTTCTTTTTCAGTTTTATATCTATTTGACTCCTTTTAAAGAAATCTGTAGGTCTCTCTAGAGAAAAAATTTTTTTCTCTCCTATCTTAAAAATGCAAGTAAAAGTTATTTTGCACTTAAAACTCAAATATAGAAATCACCTCTATATCTGGATAGATAATATACTTTGTTAGATTATATAATATATTACTATATACTGCATAATGATTATATTGCATTATATAATAAATATATTAATATATTACATTGATAAATAGATTATCTTTTAGATATAGACAAATACATTGTCTACAAGAGATTGACAAAACACAAAACCAATGTTATAAAATGCTTACATATAAATTACCTATTTTATTCTCTTAGTTTTCAGTTATTTTTGTCACTTTTCATTAGCATGTTTTATAATTTTGCAATTAGATTCTTCCCTGTAGAGGATCTAGATGATTTTTTCCTTCTTTCTAAGAGGATTCAGTTTTTTTTTTTTGACAAGGTAAAAACATAAGGAAATCAGTTCAGTCCTGTGCATATTTGGTTTTAGGCTTTGTTAGGTTCATTCTGTCTTAGTTTTGCATTTATTCCTGAATTATGACCCTGTGGGATCTTAGCTGAAAGCAGAGTGATCTACCTGCCAAGACTTAAACTCCAACCTCTATCTCCTAGCACCACTCAATTACAAAATGCTTAGCTTGCA
The DNA here is from genome assembly GCF_000164805.1 of Carlito syrichta. Classification (NCBI taxonomy): domain Eukaryota; kingdom Metazoa; phylum Chordata; class Mammalia; order Primates; family Tarsiidae; genus Carlito; species Carlito syrichta. The sequence continues at coordinate 3,008 of NW_007232941.1, read as the reverse complement.
TTTTTAACCTTTCGCATGCTGCTTTCTTTTGTGTTTCTTGGAGTCTTTTCTTGTGCATGTACTATGTAGAAGTTGGCAAAAAACTCATATACATATTGCATGCTAATGCTTTGACTCTTCTCTGTGGTTCCCTCATCTTTGTGACTTGAACTTCAATGTCAAGGTGTTTGACAATCTCACATTCTAACTTCCTTCTTCTTATTCCAGGAATACTACCACTTTTTGCTAGCACTCTCTTTTCCACTGTTAGGGAATTCACAAATGCCCTTAGGGAAAACACTGGGTGAATATGACTTTTATCTTATTGTTCTTCTAATCTCTTACCTTTTCTCTTCAAGTTCTGCGTTTGTTGCTCTCCCATGTCTTTAAACACTTGTTTTGTATATTTTGTCAATCTTTTATAGTTGTATAGTTGTTTTGGGAGAGTTATTTCAATGCAGGCTACTTCTTTATGGCCAGAATAAAGTGTTGACATTAAGTAGTTCTTCAAAGTTCATCTGGCAATTCTGACCCACAATTCAAAATTCTTGTACTATATCAATATAATTGAGGGGCCAGATGATCTTAAATGAGTTTAGGAAAATGGATAGGGACTAGCACAAGTTTTGTGTGTAGATATTAAGAAAAATTTTTAAATTTTACTTTAATAGTGATGTGAAGCTGTGAAGTTTTCAAACAAGAGAATGATGTGATTTGATCTTGAAAAGGCCACTCAGGATTTTCTGTGGAAAATAGTATATAGGGCAGTAAAATAGAAATAGAAAGATCTGTTAGGAAGTACTGCAGTAGTCAAGTAAAGAATGATTGTTTGCCCTGGTCTAGAATAATAGCAGTACAGATGGAAGAAAATAAATATGCCGATTTTTGTACATCAATTATACTTCAAAAAAAGCTGGAGTTTTTTTGTTTGTTTGTTTTTGCAACAGAAGTCAAGAAAACACTAAATATTATTGGGAGCACAATAGTTTCTCATGGTTAAGTGTTTATGGGAATACTGCTTGCAGACTGAGAATAAGTGATTATAGATGCAAGAAGGAAATTAGGACTGAATGGTATTGGAAAGTAAAAGGTGTAGAAACGTTCAAAAAGAATGAATGAGCAATATAAGGGCTATAGTCGAGAGTAGCTAAATTAAGATGAAACACTGGTCATTGGACTTATTAATACAAAGGACATTGACGCCTTTGAAAGAAAATGAATAATGGCAGCAAGATAGAAATAGATCTGTTAGAGGGTACTGTGGTAGTCAAAGAATTATTATGTCTTGGCTTACAATATTAGCAATATGGAGGGAAACAATGCTATATAGAATATATTTTGGAAGTAATTTGACAGGTTTGCTGAGAAATGAGAATTAGGTTAGTGAGTAAATAAGACCAGTTCTTAAAGTTTTGGCTTGAGCCACTAGATACACGGCAGTATTATTTGCTGATGACTGGCAAACAGGCGTCAAAAAAAAAATAAAGCAAGTTTTATGGAAGTCTTTGGCCACATTAAGCTTGAGACTCTTAATTGACACACATGTGGCGATGTGAATGCAATTTGTTATTAGAGTTTGACTTCAATGGAGACATAAAATTTAAAGATATAGTTTTGGGGGTTAACATTCCATAGGCAGTATATAAAGGCATGATACTAGATGAAGTCTTTCAGATGACCTTTTTTATGGGAAAAATAATAGCAATAGCTGACTCAAAGAACTATTTTGAAGATAAAATTAGAATTTTATAAATGAAATGTAAATTATAGAAATGTCTATATTTTAGTCTCTAAACCACCTCTATTATGTAATTTACATAGAAATGATTAATTGCAAGGAACGGGGATTGAATGGAGAAGGTATACATTTTACAAATGTTCTTATATAATACATACATTTTTGAGTGGATAGATATACACTTTTTATACTTTTTAAAAATAATTAATCAGTATTTTTTATTATGGTTTTGTGGGGTACAGTTAAGGGTTAGGTGTACAATTACGTTTCATTCAGGCACCCTGTTGATAAGAGGTATTTTCCCATCCCCCGACAGATATTTGCTACTGTTAATCCCATCCCCCTCCCCACCATGGTTTCCCAGTACCATCAGTCATTTTCTTATAGTATTGCATTGGATGTTCAAGGTCCATTATATGAGTGAGAACATGTGATATTCGGATCTTTGTTTCTGTGAGAGGTCACTCAGTATTATAGACTCTAGTTCCATCCAGGTTGCAGCGAAAATTCATGATTTTGTTCTTTTTTTATGGCTGCGTAGTATTCCATCGTGTATATGTACCATAGTTTTTTTAATCCAGTCCTCTTTTGATGGGCAGCATGGTTGTTTCCAGGTTCTTGCTATTGTGAACAACGCTGCGATATACATACGTGTGCAGGTATCTTTTTTATAGAGTGATTTGTGTTCTTCAGGGTATATTCCCAGTAGGGGGATTGCAGGGTCATATGGAAGGTCAATTTTTAGAGCTTTTAGGAATTGCCACACTGCTTTCCACAGAGGTTGCACTAGTTTACACTCCCACCAACAGTGTAGAAGTGTTCCCTTTTCACCACACCCTCTCCAGCAGCTGTTATTTTTTGAGTTGTTGATAATTGCCATTCTGACTGGAGTTAGGTGGTATCTCAGTGTGGTTTTGATTTGCATCTCCCTGATGATTAGTGAGGTTGAGCATTTCTTCATGTGTTTGTTGGCTGCTCGAATGTCTTCTTTTGTGAAGTGTCTGTTCATGTCTTTTGCCCATTTTATAATGGGGTTGTTTGTTTTCTTCTTTTCAGTACGCTTCAGTTCCTTGTAGATCCAGGATGTTAAGCCTTTGTCAGACCTAGAGTTGGCAAATACTTTTTCCCAGTCTGTAGGCTGACTCCCTGCTCTCTTGATGGTTTCTTTGGCTTTGCAGAAGCTTGTCAGTTTAATAAGGTCCCATTTGTCTATCTTCTCTCTTAAGTCCTGTGGGTTTTGGGTTTTGTACAGGAATTGGATGCCAGTTCCGATTTCCATGAGAGTATTTCG
>NW_007232940.1:657799-669534 GCF_000164805.1 Carlito syrichta | reverse complement strand
CTCACTCATATAGTGGACTTTGAACATCCAACGTAATACTATAAGAAAATGACTGACAGTGGTGGGAAACTATGGGCGGGGGAGGGAGATGGGGTTAACGGTAGTAAATATCTGTCTGGGGATGGGGAGACACCTCTTATCAACAAGGGTGACTGAACAAAACATATTTGTATACCTAACTTTTAACTGTACCCCACAATATCATAATAAAAAATATTGATTATATAAAAAAAAGAATGTCATTGAGTAGAATGGTGTCTCTCACATTTGCAGTAGATCTATAACTGCATTTACCTGTGCTTGTCTACTTTACCTATTTAAGTAACTGACTTGTATAGACTCTGATGGCATTTAAGTTTGTTATTCTTGTCTAAATGAGAAAATACTAAGTGAGTGCTGCAATCAGTTGGAAAGTAAAATATTATATTATAAATTTTTCTAGAATATGCTTCAGAAAATGATTTACATATTGTGATATGGGATGAAGGTACTCATTTTATACAGATGACTTACAAACCAATAAAAAAATACAAATCAACATATTGAAAATATAATAAATGTTTTTTGACATGTTCACATAGAAGAATAGGTTATGGCCATTAGAAATAATCACGTGGAAGGATACTTAATAATTTAGAAAAGCAAAAATGTATTATCAATTCAAAAAAAGTGGAAAGCAATATGTCAGGTATAGTCTTCTGATTGAAGAGGAAGAACTAGAGAGATATGGAGCAGAAGGGAGACGAAAGAACAGGAGAAGTAGCAATTGTGAGAGTGAGAAAGAGAGAGAAGGTGAGAGAAGAGTAGAGAATACAAATGTGTTAGGAGTAAGAATTTCAGTCCCTCAGGGCCTTAGTAAAGTCTGAATTTACCTCTTACAAACACACAATTTAGATCATGTTACCTGACCTTAGTTTGTAGTAGTTTATGTGTTTACAATAATGATAGTATGTCAATTGCAAGGATGATTTAAAGCCTACACGTGTTATATGTAACCAATCACTTGGACTTGTGCCCAGGACACATTTTACATTAAAAATTATAAGCTATTGTTTCAAAGAAGGAGAAACTGGTAATATTCATGTCAAAGTGGGTAGAATCCTTGGGTTCTGGAATTATGTTTAACAGTTAAGGATTTGAGTTCCTCCAGTTACATTCTCAGAAGGGGGATTGCTGGGGGCAGGAGTGATACACTTCATGAATATGTGTACCTGATCTCAAACCAGGCGAAGTGGGGACAAAAGGGAGACTCAAACTTTACCTGTACAATGACCACTTGTATTCCTAAACCTGAATTGTACCTCACATCTTTAAAATAAAAATATAAGGTAATAATAATAATAATAATAAATCAAGACACGTAAGGATTTGAACACTAAGAAAAACTGCTTGAACTGAAATCCTGCTTCTGCCTTTCAAGAGCTTTCTGTCTCGGGACAAGTTATTTAACCTTTTTTTCTGTCTTAGTTATCACATCTGTCAAGTGAGAAAACAGTAACTACCTTAGAGAATTAACTGAACTAATGAATATTAAGTGAACATAGTGCTTGGTATATAGCAAGAGCTGCAAGAAAGTCTCTTTATACCTTGTCACTTTCCCTTTAGAGTAAAGTAAATTTTTTTGACACTACTATGTGTGTAGAGTATATGGATAGAAAGAAAGCATGTATATGTGTTAAAAATTATTACTGGATTATTTAGTGAACCTTTCAAAGTTGAAAGGTTCAGCAAAATTCCATCATCATGTAAACATTTATATGTTCTTTGCATTCTTTTGTAAATGCTTGACCCATAGGACAATTTCTCATTATTAAATTGTCTCATCTTCATAACTCAGATTTTGTTTAATAATTTAGAAAAGCAAAAATGTATTATCAATTCAAAAAAAGTGGAAAGCAATATGTCGGGCATAATCTTCTGATTGAAGAGGAAGAACTAGAGAGATATGGAGCAGAAGGGAGATGAAAGAACAGGAGAAGTAGCAATTGTGAGAGTGAGGAAGAGAGAGAAGGTGAGAGAAGAGTAGAGAATACAAAGGTGTTAGGAGTAAGAATTTCAGTCCCTCGGGTTCTTAGTAAAGTCTGAATTTACCTCTTACAAACACACAACTTAGATCATGTTACCTGACCTTGGTTTGTAGTAGTTTCAACTTTCCTTATTCTTATACAAATATTTATCCATTTGCCCATTCTTCATTTCTTCAGAGAATCTTATGACTCAAAACTTGAAGGCCTATGGGTGAGTATTGAACACCTATGATTTTTTACATTTTAGTTAAAAGTCTACAGTGATAAAGTAGACATTGAGATTCACATTTTCTAAATAAGGTCTATGTGGCATCTGGAAATCATGTAGCTAGAACTGAGGGTAATCTCTCTGTCCATGAAGATATATACTTTACATTGAAATCTTGCACTAACTTATGTATGATTTTTTATTCTAAGGTAAGTTCTTTTCCTTCCTACCTTCCTTCCTTCCTTCCTTCCTTCCTTCCTTCCTTCCTTCCTTCCTTCCTTTCTTTCTTTCTTTCTTTCTTTCTTTCTTTCTTTCTTTCTTTCTTTCTTTCTTTCTTTCAGATAGAGTCTTGCTCTGTTGTCCTGACTGGGTTCACTGTAGCCTTGGCCTACTGGGCTAAAGCTATGATCCCATCTCAGCCTCCCAAGCAGCTAAAACTGCAGGTTTGCTCCACCACACCTGGCTAATTCTTGTATTTTTTGTAGAGACGAATTCTCACTATGTTACCCAGGCCGGTCTTGAACTCCTAGCCTCCTGCCATTGCCTCTCAAAGTGCTGAGATTACAGGCATGAGTTATAGCGCCTGGCCCACTAAGGAAAGTTTTTATCAATATCTGACATAATGCCTGGGTAAGCTATAGGGAACATTTATTATTTAATCTCACCTATTTTTGAGCCTGGTACTGTTCTGGAATCTGAAAATGCAATAGTGAACAGCATAAATAAGATCCTCTTCAAGAAACTTGCAAGTTAATAAGGAAAAAACAGTTATACCAATAGAAAGATAAAGAATACATACAAACTGAAAATTAAAAATAAAATGTCTGATACACACATATACTTACGTACTCACTTTTAAACTAATAAAGAATAAGATCCCATTTAAAAATAAAATATCATCTTTACCTATCAAATTGGACTAACAAATAATAACAGATTTTGTATAAGCAAAGAAATGGAAACAACTTAAATATCCCAAAAGAGAGAAATGTTCAAATGAATTATGGTCCTCTCACACAATGAAAGATTATGCAGTCCTCTGCTCTGAGGGAACATGAGATTAAGTAGTCACAGGATTCTACCCTCTGGGCATATCAATAGTAGCATTATGAATTGGATATCATTTCAGCACATTTAAGACTGAAACAAGAAATAGATCTTCTCAGTTAGCCACCATGAGTCGCCTGATCCTATTTATAAGGCTCTTGAACATTAAATGGCTCTTTGAAAATAGTCTTTTTATACCTTAAGTGCAACTTGAATCAGAAACATATATATTTTGCAGCTATTTGAATCACAAAAAATGATTGAGTTTTTGTCAGTTTAAGAGGGATTGTCAACTCTGCATATTATATCTTTGAAATGCCAGTGGGTTCTCTTCTTCAGTATTTTATTAGAAGAAGTGCACACTGTGTTGTCAGATACAACCTGGTTTGCATCTCAGCTTTGAGCATGCATTGCCTTTGCAAATATCTACATTCACCTTAGCCCATTTTACTTACCTGTAAAATAGGGATTACAATGAATATTTAAAAACTATTAGATGGTCTTAGATTGATAGAGCATGAAGAACTGTATTCGTCTCACAGTTGACATGGTAAAAATGAATTTATTTCTTCTTTTTTTTTCTTTTATGGCTTCAATATACATGATGCAAAGACTCAAAGATGCCTGGCTTTGTTTGGGAAGTCAAATTTTCAAAAAGAAAGAGAGCAAGATGGAGGCCTGGGGGTTGTGTCTTTTGCAGTGGTAGAGAATGTTAGATAAGCTTCAACTCCTAGCAACCAGAGAGACCACGTGTTATCCCACATGGAGCTCAAACTAGTCTACAGAATATGCTGGGAATGAAGTTCCTGGTAACTACTGGAAATGCTATGCCAGGTAAATATAAGGGGAAACATACAATTTGGGACCCAGACTGTCTGGGTGATCCAGGATCATAATAAAGTCAGCCGAGAAATGAGAGCCTAGTCAGTCATTCAAATAGTCTGATATTGAAGTCAAGGATTTCAGTTTTTCTCAAAGTAAGGTAGGGACTCAGGCCATTGGTGGCATATGACATAATTCTAGTTAAATGTAATTTTAATTAATAATTAATAGTAAGTTTCTATGATGAGGAAAAAATAGTTTTAGAAAATAATATAACATTTCATTTTATAATAAATTAAAAATTTTTAAAGTACATTCATGTCTTAGTCTGCTTGGGCTGCTGTATTAAAATACAATGAACTGAGAAGGTTTTAAACATTGAAAGTTAATTTTCACAGTTCTAGAGGCTGAAAAGTTTAAGATAAAGGTACTTGAAGAGTTGGTGTCTGGTGAGGGCCTGCTTTCTGGTGCACAGACAACTGATTTATTCTGTTTTTATATGGTGGAAGGGGCAAGGAGGCTTTCTGGGGTCTCTTTTTTTCTTTGAGTGAAGGTCTCACTCTGTCACCCATGTTGGAGTGCTGTGGCACACTCATGGACACCGCAGCTTCGACCTGCTGAGCTCAGGTGATTCTTCTGCCTCAGACATCAAAGTAGCTGGAACTACAGGCATGTGCCACAATGCCCAGCTAATTTTTTTTTTTTTAACTTATTGTAGAGACGAGGTCTCCCCAGGTTACTCAGACTGATCTTGAACTCCCAGGCTCAGGCAATCCTCTTGCCTTGGCCTCCCAAAGTGCTGGGATTCCAAGCTTGAGCCTCTGGAGGCTCTTTTAGAAAGGCACTAATCCCATTCATGAGGACTCTGCTCTCATTATCTAATCATCTCCCAAAAAGTTCCATCTCCAAATATTATCACATTGATGATTAGATTCCAACAAATGACTTTTGAGGGGAACACAAATATTCAAACCGTAGCCATTAATTTAGGAAAAGTGCAAACATAAATAACAGTACAGGTGAAACTCAGATGTGATCAAAACAGTAAAGGTGGTATATCTGAACCTCTGAAGTTTGGGAACCACTTCTCTAGAGTCACAGTCAAAATGGAAGGCTTAAGATGTAAAGCAGCTGAATATCCCTAAACCAGCATTTAGTTAGAGCTGCTAGACATTTATTGCTCTGAAAACTACTTAAGTGTTTCCGACCTAGCACCCAGCATAGTGTCATGAACACAATACATATTTGATGAGTGTTAGTTTCTTTCTCAGTTGCTTGACACTTGCCTTGTTCCTTGGCATTTTAAATGCCCTCCATTAGTGATTAGACCATCTCATCATGTCTGTCAAAAGAGCCAAGACCACAGAGCCTGAATCCCATGTCTTCTTCTGGTCCTGACTGCCAAGGCCTTGACAATTCAGAGAAATGACAAGCTTCATTAGAAACTTTCCCAAATTGCACACTTTTCTAAACTTTCGGTAGGACAGGCAATTCTTTACATCAATCTTAGACTGTTTCACTGCAAAATCTTAAAGAAAATCAGTGATACTAGGACCTTTCAATTTGAAGAGTAAGGAAGTCAAACTGGCCTGAATATCTTCCATTTTAGTTGAGAGTGCCATTAAGTCACAACTGGCAAAATAATGACTGAGAAAGACACTTGTAAGTTGGAGACCCAATTGTGAAAAGCAAATGCTAGATGCAGAGTAGAAAGAAACCATCTAGAAAGAAACCGTTCCAGATATTATTGAACATGCGAGCATATCCAAAACCTAAGAAATCAGCATGACTAATGACAAGAAAGGAACATTTTAAAATGCTGGACATTGTTAAAGGAGGGAGTGAGGGAGAAAGAATAGGGACATGCACTGGGTACCATGTCCACTACCAGGGGGGAGAGAGGGCTCTCTGGAAGCCCAAATCTCACCTGCATGCAATTTACTTAAGTAGTAACTCTTCACATGTACCTCATAACTCTAAAATAAAACAAAATAAAATGCTATGGCCTCTTGTCAATTCAAGTGCAAATAGCAAGGGCTCATGAAAAACATCACCAAAACATAAAATTTAATAAATGAAACCAGATCATTCAAGTCTTTATGAACCTGAAATCAAAGATGTAGTATACAGAGACAAAATATAGTATGTTTTACAAATGCCTTTAGTGTAATGGCAACAACAAAATATCATTATTATAGAATAAATTAAAATTAAAAAGAAAGATGCCATTCATTAAGCAACATATGAGCCAAGCATTTTACTTATTCAATATTTATGAGCATCTAATACATTGTTATAAGGTAGGGGATATCAAAGTGAAGACAACATCTTTTCCTCAGGTAGCTTAGATTTCAGTGAGAAAGATGACAAGTAAAATAATCAGAATGCAATATAATTTATATGAAGATAAAATAAAGCAGGGTAAGGATTAAGGAATGACTAGAAGACAGGCCATTATATACAGAGTGATTAGGGAAGATTACATGAAGAGATGTGTTTGAATTTACTATTTAAGAAAATCACAGAGTAGGCTGAGTGCTAATGCAAGGACAATTCCAAATTGTGAAAAGAGCATTCCCTAAAGCACAAATAAACTTGATCTTGCCAAGGAAAAGCAAAAATGCCAACATTGTTGGAATCTATTGAGTGAAGGGAAGAATGATAAGTTAGAATGCTCAGGCAGGGGCTAGATCATATAGAAAGCTATATATCTCGGCAGAAATTTTTGATCATCTCATCTTCACAAAATCTGGTGAGGGGGGATTTCTGAGCCTAGATTCAAAAATGCAAAAAACTAGTCTCAAAGTTATTAATTGCCTTTGTACATATAAAATATTGATAGTAATATTAGAACTTAGACTTTAAGGTTGCACATCCAGTCCTCATTTCACTGAGTTATTTAGCAGTGTGAATACAGACTATTTATCCTCTTTTACAACTTTAAGATGTGAATATATGGAACTCAATTCTATTCAAACATAACCATCATTTAACTATCAAGACTAAGTATGCAACCAGAAGATTGCTTCTAAGAGTATTATACGCTTTTAAGAGAGCTCTTGCATCCAAGAATGTGTAATCTTTGTGGAGAAAATATTTCAATAATCACTGGAACCATTTCTGGAATCAAGGAAACAACAGAGTTGAGAGAGACACTGACAGGAGTGATAGGGCCTGGGGGAGGGCTTGGTTCAAGAAGCTGATGTGAGTAAGACTTAAAATAGAAAATATTGTAATCCCAATACAAATATCAACTTATTTTGCCTGCAATGAACATTTATTTTTTAAAAAATAACTTCCAAATGGAAAAATAAACAAGTAAACAATGTGGAGTAAAAATTGCAAAAAGGAAAAGAACACGGGTCAGGTAACACTACCAGACACTGAAAGTTTACTCAAAACATTGTGGTATTGGTACATGAGTGGATAGATAATGGAAATGGAGCAAAATACAAAGTCCAGAAGTATACACAAATTGCAGATGAAAATATGGTGTGTGATAAAGATGATACCCAAAATCAGTGAGTATATTTGCTTCCTAGGGATGCCATAAAAAGGTACCACAAACAGCATGACTTAGAACACCAAAAACTTATTGTTTCACGATTTGGAGGCCAAAAGTTTGAAATCAAGATGTTGGCACGCCTCCCCTGAAGATACTCAGGAAGAATCTGTTGTGGTCCTCTCTCTAAGCTCATGGTAGCCTCTGGCAATCCTTAATCTTGAGATGGCCATCATTTTCTTGTGCTTCTTCACATAGTTTTTCTTCCTTTGATGTGTCTAGATTTTCCCTATTTTATTAGGACATCAGTCATACTGAATTAGGAGCCACTTTAATGACTTCATTTTAACTTAATTGCTTCTATAAAAACTAATCCAAAAAGTTTACATTCTGAGGTACTGGGGTAAAGACTTCAGCATCTTTTAACCCATAACAATGAGGAAAAAGGTGTTGTAAAAAATAGATAACCATAAAAAAATTCAAATCACATCCACACTTCACTTTTTATACTAAGATACAACATAAATGAATCAGAGATTTAAATATGAAAACTAAAATTTTAAAGGTCTAGTAAAACATACTAGTAAATATATTTAATAACTGAAAGTGAGAAACACTTGTAACTTTAAGTTAAAATCCAAAGGCAATATTGACTCATTTAATTATAAAAATGTCATTTTACACTTTTTCACTGGCAATACATTTCATACTAAAATCAAAGTCAAAATAAAAAGAACAAACTACAACATATATTTTCAGAATCTACCATAAGGAGTAATATTTCAAAAAAATAAGATAATAAAACTTGAAAACAAAAGATCACAAAAAATAAAAATATGCAAAATACAGGATGTGCATCTTAAACATATGGAAAGAGAAGACCAACTTCACTTATGATAATATAATTAAACATAAGCATTTCACTGAATACCTTTTCCTCCTTATCTGACTGGCCAAACTGAAAAGTTTGACAGTATAATTTGTTGACAGTACTATAGGTTAAGGTACATTCCTATATTTCTGTGGGAATGTGATGATTCTACCTCTGTGAAAGTAATTTGGCAATAATTAGGACATGGGTTTACCCTTTAACTTAGACAAATAACTTCCAAAGTGTAATCCAAAAATATAAAATTGTGAATGCATAATGTTATTCACCAAGATATTATTGATATGCCAAATGTCTATTAACGGGGGGCTGCTTGCATAGACTATAGCACACAATGAAACACTATGCAGCTAGAAAAAAGAATGGCAAGCATCTCTATGCACCGATGTATAGTAGCTTTCAAGATGTTTGTATAGTGAAATAAATACAGTCTAGAACATAATATATATTGTGATTCGCTTGTGCAATAAATGGGAAGAAACATGCATTTGTTTTTTTTTGTACAAAGAGGAATATAGTAAAGATAAATCAAGAACAAGTAAAACGGTTATCTTCTTAGGGAAGATTTAAAAAAGGAAATCGAGTTTTCACAAGAGAAGTCAGATTTTTCTGAATATAGTTTCTATTTCTTTATAGCTGTATTTATATACTCAAAATGAAATGAAATTTAAACAGCAATAGCTAAGAATTGTAAACAAACTAAAGTGAACGTACCTAACTGTGTATCAATTTCTAATCATAGAGATTTGTATTAAAGTGGTTTTAAACCACAGTACAGTATTTTGACTATATGTTATCTGTAGCCAATATTTAAAAGACAATAAAAATGGAAAGGAACTCTTAAAATACATTTTGCAATCTAATTGTTTGTAGCAGTGTTGATACTACTATTAGTGAGTATACTATACAACATATACTGAGATTAGTTTATGTTGTAGGATAATTACATTATACTATAATATTACACATCAAACTTCTCAGAGTAAGAGAAAAGTAATACAAGAACATAATTAAGGAAGTTTAAAGAAATCCCTAAAATAGAAAAATCTGAATTGGAAGCTTCAGTATGTAAAAATATTTACTCTTTAAAAATATGTGTTTTATAGCCCAGAAGCTATGAGCTTACTACCACTTAGTTTGGTCCCTGAGTATTATTCCTCAAAGGAATCAGAACTCCTTGAAATATAAGACCAGGGCATCATTTTTGTGCCCCAAAAAAGAAGCTAACAAAGACTAATGAGTCATAACAAAATAACCTAAGGACCAAACTAAAGAAATATCTTCATTTTGTAAATAAAAAAATATATATAGAGAATTGATAGAAATGCATGAAAAACTCATTTCTTTAAAAATGAGTATAAATTGAGCTAGAAAGAGATAGTAAAATAAATTATGAAAACACATGTATAGCCTCTATCACAACAAATGCCATAAAGAAATTAGGAAACTAATTTCTTTCTCTGAATATTGCCAATTATAAGAAAAGAGTTCAGTATAAATCCTGCCTTTTCTGTAGAACTTGTACTGCAACATGACCAAGTAGTCATAGATGAGGTGAGGAAATTATTCTTTTTTTTTTTTTTTTTTTTGAGTTGGAGTCTCATTCTGTCGCCCAGACTGGAGTGCAGTGGCCGCTCCCGGCCACCGCAGCCTCGACCTGCTGGGCTCCGGTGATCCTTCCTCCTCAGCCTTCCAAGTAGCCGGAATTACAGGCATGCGCTACCATGCCCAGCTGATTTTTTGATTTATTGTAGAGATGAGGTCTCGCTGCCCAGGCGGGTCTCGAACCCACGGGCTCAGGCAATCCACTCACCTCAGCCTCCCAAAGGCGCGGGATTACAGGCTGAGCCACCGAGCCCGGCTGGAAATTATTCTGTAAGTAGGAATTCCAGTTATTTAATGGGAGAATTATGACTAAATTAGAATATCAACAGTTTGCAAAAGCAAGTGGCATAATTGCATCAAATAATAATTATCAATAGATAAAACCACTAGATGAAATTTTAATGGAGAATGTATCATAGTGATAAAATTGCTGCCACATGAACCCACTGATCAAAGTTAGTATCACTGAAAGTAGGAAAAATCAGACATTGTAAGTCTCTTGGTATAATTCAATATGAAACGCAGCACCTCAACAATGAAGTACTCCTGTCAAAAAGTTGAATATGAATCCAACCAAGAGCTAACTTCCATATATGGCTACCTAGAAAATAAAAGGAACGAGTTAAATTACAAAAAAGAAATAAACAAACAAATGTGTCATGTGTTGTACTGTGCATGACAGCTGATCAGTTTCTGCATCAAGTCAATGGCATGAAAATTAAAGTGGGAAGGATGTGTGCTTAATTTTAAAAATTAAGAGTTGTAGCAAACAAATGTAATGGTACTTTCATTATCTCATATTTCAGACAAACCAATTGTAAAAATATATTTTTAGGCAAAGAAATTTGACTAGGTACTGTTAGATGATTTTAATAAATCATTTTTAAATTTGGTGGATGTTATGAGGCCCTATTATCAAGTATTTTTTTAAAAATACATAAGAAAAAATCTTGAAAGAAAAGGGGTAGATAAAGCAAATTTTAGGTGAAACTGGACTAATTTTCAAATCGTGATAGTTGGTACCCAGGGGATTATTGTATTTTTCTTTCTCCTTGTAAATATGTTAGAAACATTTTATTAACTTTAACACAAATACAAAGAAGAAACAAGTCTTTGCTTCTAAACTTTGTATTATTTTTCCCCCAAACTCCTATGGAGTGGCCGCTTGCTTACACTATTGCTTTGTTATAGACACTAGAACTGTGAAATATTATTTAAATGTGTATATATATATTTCTTCACTTTTGCTGCATATACATATGGGGGGCAACAAAACCCCAGCATTTTTTTATTAGAGGGCAGGCCCCTTTTAGTACAGGCTTCACGCACTAGGTAAGTGTTCTAGGAACCCATCAGCTTCAGTGTATCAGCCAGTGTTGTGAGATGCTGCGTTTGGTTTCAGTGAATTTGGGGAGTAAGATTTTTTCAAGGTGTTTGCTGTTTCATGATGGGTGATTTATGGAAACAACTTGCCCACAGTGTGCTGAGTTTTCAGTAGTTCTTGATCAAAAACAGCATAATCCCATGCTCCGCCCTACTTATTCACTTGATCTCACCTTGACTGACATTTTTTTTTTGTTGTTTTCCCAGATGAATAATTTTCTCAAAGGGAAATGTTTTGCAGACGTGGAAGAG
>NW_007232940.1:643180-657779 GCF_000164805.1 Carlito syrichta | reverse complement strand
GTGAGTATACTATACAACATATACTGAGATTAGTTTATGTTGTAGGATAATTACATTATACTATAATATTACACATCAAACTTCTCAGAGTAAGAGAAAAGTAATACAAGAACATAATTAAGGAAGTTTAAAGAAATCCCTAAAATAGAAAAATCTGAATTGGAAGCTTCAGTATGTAAAAATATTTACTCTTTAAAAATATGTGTTTTATAGCCCAGAAGCTATGAGCTTACTACCACTTAGTTTGGTCCCTGAGTATTATTCCTCAAAGGAATCAGAACTCCTTGAAATATAAGACCAGGGCATCATTTTTGTGCCCCAAAAAAGAAGCTAACAAAGACTAATGAGTCATAACAAAATAACCTAAGGACCAAACTAAAGAAATATCTTCATTTTGTAAATAAAAAAATATATATATAGAATTGATAGAAATGCATGAAAAACTCATTTCTTTAAAAATGAGTATAAATTGAGCTAGAAAGAGATAGTAAAATAAATTATGAAAACACATGTATAGCCTCTATCACAACAAATGCCATAAAGAAATTAGGAAACTAATTTCTTTCTCTGAATATTGCCAATTATAAGAAAAGAGTTCAGTATAAATCCTGCCTTTTCTGTAGAACTTGTACTGCAACATGACCAAGTAGTCATAGATGAGGTGAGGAAATTATTCTTTAAGTAGGAATTCCAGTTATTTAATGGGAGAATTATGACTAAATTAGAATATCAACAGTTTGCAAAAGCAAGTGGCATAATTGCATCAAATAATAATTATCAATAGATAAAACCACTAGATGAAATTTTAATGGAGAATGTATCATAGTGATAAAATTGCTGCCACATGAACCCACTGATCAAAGTTAGTATCACTGAAAGTAGGAAAAATCAGACATTGTAAGTCTCTTGGTATAATTCAATATGAAACGCAGCACCTCAACAATGAAGTACTCCTGTCAAAAAGTTGAATATGAATCCAACCAAGAGCTAACTTCCATATATGGCTACCTAGAAAATAAAAGGAACGAGTTAAATTACAAAAAAGAAATAAACAAACAAATGTGTCATGTGTTGTACTGTGCATGACAGCTGATCAGTTTCTGCATCAAGTCAATGGCATGAAAATTAAAGTGGGAAGGATGTGTGCTTAATTTTAAAAATTAAGAGTTGTAGCAAACAAATGTAATGGTACTTTCATTATCTCATATTTCAGACAAACCAATTGTAAAAATATATTTTTAGGCAAAGAAATTTGACTAGGTACTGTTAGATGATTTTAATAAATCATTTTTAAATTTGGTGGATGTTATGAGGCCCTATTATCAAGTATTTTTTTAAAAATACATAAGAAAAAATCTTGAAAGAAAAGGGGTAGATAAAGCAAATTTTAGGTGAAACTGGACTAATTTTCAAATCGTGATAGTTGGTACCCAGGGGATTATTGTATTTTTCTTTCTCCTTGTAAATATGTTAGAAACATTTTATTAACTTTAACACAAATACAAAGAAGAAACAAGTCTTTGCTTCTAAACTTTGTATTATTTTTCCCCCAAACTCCTATGGAGTGGCCGCTTGCTTACACTATTGCTTTGTTATAGACACTAGAACTGTGAAATATTATTTAAATGTGTATATATATATTTCTTCACTTTTGCTGCATATACATATGGGGGGCAACAAAACCCCAGCATTTTTTTATTAGAGGGCAGGCCCCTTTTAGTACAGGCTTCACGCACTAGGTAAGTGTTCTAGGAACCCATCAGCTTCAGTGTATCAGCCAGTGTTGTGAGATGCTGCGTTTGGTTTCAGTGAATTTGGGGAGTAAGATTTTTTCAAGGTGTTTGCTGTTTCATGATGGGTGATTTATGGAAACAACTTGCCCACAGTGTGCTGAGTTTTCAGTAGTTCTTGATCAAAAACAGCATAATCCCATGCTCCGCCCTACTTATTCACTTGATCTCACCTTGACTGACATTTTTTTGTTGTTGTTTTCCCAGATGAATAATTTTCTCAAAGGGAAATGTTTTGCAGACGTGGAA
The DNA here is from genome assembly GCF_000164805.1 of Carlito syrichta. Classification (NCBI taxonomy): domain Eukaryota; kingdom Metazoa; phylum Chordata; class Mammalia; order Primates; family Tarsiidae; genus Carlito; species Carlito syrichta. The sequence goes on along the minus strand of NW_007232940.1, from coordinate 655,740 downwards.
GAGGCAAAAAAAAAAAAAAAAAAATGGCAGAAGCGCTAAAAGGCATCAAAATTGACAAGTTCAGAAATGGTTTTGAGCAGTGGAAAGAGCATCTCAATAGGTGTATTGCATCAAATGCGGAGTACTTTGGAGGTGGCAGAAGTTTAAACATGTAAGAATAAATACACTTTTTAATAAATAAATTCCAGGATTTTGGGTCCCCCTCATGTGTGTGTATGTTTTTCAGACCACATTTCTAGAAAATCTTACCCTCTGGAAAACCACAAGACCATATATCAAAGGTGTTTATATACCTGATTCTCTTTTTTTTAATTATAAAGATGTGGGGTACAATTCAAGGTTAGGTATACCAACTTTGATTATGCAGGTACCCTTGTTAATCCTTCCCCTAGAAGTTTCCCTCAACTGCCAATCCCACTTCCCCTCCCCTAACAGTTTCCCACTACTGTCAATCCCTTTCTTACAGTATTATAATTGTTCAAGGTCCATTTATGAGTGAGAACATATGGTACTCTGTTATTTGCTTCTGTAATATATCCCTGAATATGATTGACTCCAAATCCATCCAAGCTGCTGCAAAGCCCATATGTGTGTCCTTCTTTATGGCTGCATAATATTCCGTTGTGCATACGTACCACTTTTTTTTTTTTTTTAGCTAGTCTAGCTTTGATGGGTAACATGGTTGATTCCATGTTTTGCTACTGTGAATAGAGCTGCAACAAACATACATGTACAGGTATGTTTTTGGTAGAACGATTTGGGTCCATCCAGGTATATTCCCAATAGGGGAATTGCTGGGTTTGAGCAGTGGAAAGAGCTCATAACTCATATGGAAGGTCAATCTCTAGTTCTTTCAGAAATGGCCACACTGTCTTCCAAAGAGGTTGCACTAGTTTGCATTCCCACTAGCAGTGTAGAAGTGTTTCTTTTTCTCTACATCCTCGTCAGCATGTTGTTTGTTTTAATGATGGCCATTCTTATTGGAGTTAGGTGGTATCTCAATGTGGTTTTGACTTGTATTTCTCTGATGATGAGTGAGGTTGAGCACTTTTTCACGTGTCTGTTGGCTGCTCATATATCTTCTTTTGAGAAGTGTCTGTTCATGTCTTTTGCCCACTTTTTAATGGGGCTGTTTGTTTTTTTCCTTTGGGCACATTTGAGTTCCTTTGAGTTCCTTGTAGATCCTAGATGTTAGACCTTTGTCAGATATACAGTTGGCAATTATTTTTTCCCACTCTATGAGCTTACATTTAATTATCTTTAATAATGAATCACTGAAGTATAGCTAATAGTCATCAAAAAAGTGATCAAAATGCACAATACACAATAAAGAATAAACTTTTATGCATGTAAATTTAAAAAAAAATTAGGAGACCAAAAAGTCCTAGGATGAAATGAATGAGGAATGTGACAAGACAATCTAATCATATTACAAATGTATGAAACAACTTTACTGAAGGAGTTTGGGAAGGGGTGCTAATCTAAGTAACTTTGGAAATAAGTGGAATCTGTAAGTCAAAAGGCAAAATAAATTATGCATAAGCACTGTACATTAGTTGATGGGGTTGTTTCCCAGGGGGATATGAGTTAACAGCCCTGATACTGGTTTACATGTATTCTGTGATTGAACAATTAAATAAATGTATGACAGATGGTGGGAACCAGGTTTCTCACTGTAGGAATGGAGGTTATAGATAAGCAAGTGGAATAGTCTAGAATGATCTATGTTGTAAGGGGTTAGAGTCACAGACATCAATATTAATTTATACCTAGCTTAATATATGTACAGATGGTTACACACATAAATATTTATAGATAGGTTAGTATATTTGTACATAGGTTAGTATGTACAAACACATATTTCCTTCATCTGTCAGTTTCATACGCCTGAAAACTATGATATACCAGCAGCAAGGAGTGCATCCACTACCCAGAACTTGGTTTCTAATACCATCCTCTAATATATGGACCAGGGTTTCTTGAATAAATATTTGATTCTAAAACGGGCTGAAAAGGTCCCAGAAAACACACACACACATACACACACACACACACACACACACACACACACACACACACACAGAAAATGACAAGGATGTGAGAGAGACCTAGGGGCCAACTGAAAGAGCTCCCAGTAGATAAAGATGAAAAAAAGTGAGCAACAGTATTGGGTTATAACTCAAAGTCTAAAATAAATATCTACAAGTTCAAGATGACAACAATAAATGAGAGAGAAGAGACAAATCTTTCTTTCAGAAGGATTCTAAACAATTTATGGAGTTTCTCCATCCTCTGTGAGGTGGGAGCATAACTCCCCATCTGTAAGTGCGGGTTGTTTATAGTGACTTAGGTGCAGGCAATATGGAAAGGAAAGGGAAGAGTAACTGACAAGCACTATCTTAGCCAGGTGATCAAGTTCAACAGAAACAGTGTTGTCTCATTGACAGCACATACCCTTTATATGATGTATTGCTCTGCTCATGAAGTTTCACCAAAACCCCATACGCTTAGTGTAATCATGAAAACAAAACAAAACAAAACAAAACAAAACTATGAGAACTGAGGTACATTCTACTAAACACCTGACTAGTATTCTTTAAACTATCAAGGTCGGCAGGGCTCGCTGACTCAGCCTGTAATCCCAGCACTTTGGGAGGCTGAGACGAGTGGATTGTCTGAGCCCGTGGGTTCGAGACCCACCCAGGCAACTTGGCGAGACCTCATCTATACAATAAGTCAAAAATTAGCTGGGCGTGGTAGCACGCACCTGGTGTTCCGGCTACTTTGAAGGCTGATGCGGAAGGATCGTGGGAGCCCAGTAGGTTGAGGCTGCGGTGGCCGGGAGTGTGCCACTGCCCTCCAGTCTGGGCGACAGAGTAAGACTCCAACTCAAAAAAAAAAAAAAAAAAACTATCAAGGTCATCAATCATAAGGAAAATGAAGGAAGTTTCCCAACCAGAAAGAGCCTATAGAGACATTACTGCAAAATGCAACATGGTATCTTTGATGGGATCTTGGAAAAGAGAAAGAATACTAGGTTAAAACTAAGGAAATCTGAAAAAAGGATTGACCTTACCTAATAATAATGTATCATTATTTGTTCATTAACTATAGTGAATACACCTTACTCATATAAGATGTTAATAATATGCAAACTCTTTGTCCTAATTTTTCTATAAACCTAAAAGTGTGCTAAAATAAAAAGTATATTTAAATAGAGCATAGTTTCATAGGTGTATATTATTTTAGAGCTAGAAAATAATCTATTCTTAATATAACTCTATTCTCTTATTTTGCATTAGGAAAAACGGATACCCAAATAGAGAAATTGACATATATAAGATCACATAGTATCAAAACTTGTTCAGAATCCTGACCACTTCACTTTATCTTAAGTGGTAATACAAGCTAAGTTACAAGCACAGAGCAGCTTGAATCCGTATAGTTTCTTTTGAATATGTTCAACATTTCTACTCCAGTAATTTTATCCAAAAAAATTCATAAAATTACTGTTTCTACAAAGAATTTTCAAAAACTGATGAGTCTATGAAGAACATTTAGCAGATAGAATTAATAAGTGTATCTAATGTATGTTACCAAAGAAAAGTCAACGGGCCTCATTCACATGGTGCATTGCTTGAGTTTAATTCTTGCAGTTTTCCATCTGGCCTACAGCCTCAAAACACAAAGTTTTCAGACCTTCAGAACAAAGCAGACTTAGGGAGAATAATTTGACTTATCAGTTTCAGAAGAAACTAAAGTTGATTTAAGAAGCCGTTTTGGTGATTTATATGTAGTGAGACATGTAAGTATCTCATAAAGCAAAACTCTGGTATTAACATAAGCAACCCTTTCTTACTCTGTAGTAAGATCAACATGAAAAGTCACTCTAGAACTAAAAGTGTGCCTGGTTAAAACCAGAGCGGGGAAGTGTAAATTAACTGTTTTGAATAGTGAATGGAATTAAACTCAGACTCCCACTTTAGTCCGTCTTGCCACAGGAAACTACTTCCTTAGGCAATACTGCCAATACATTACAGCTCCGCCTTCTTGGTTCATCTCTTCCGAGGTTGTTAAACTGACTGCAGGTTCGAACCACCTGGGAAACACTGACAAGACAGGGAAGCTGAAGCCCCACCCCCGATCAACTGACCCAGAGTCTCTCAGGGCAGGATTCAAGTTTTGCCACACAAGTATGTGTGAATAGCTCCACAGATTCCTCTAACATGAAGTCACAGTTGAAAATCACAGGTCTATATCCTATATTCCCTCTGCCCTTCCCCCCGCACCACTTTTGAAAGCCTATTTTGTTCAGAAACTTTTATTTCAAAAATTTATAACTAGAATGGCAATGCAAACTTCATCTTTTAACAGACAACTGCTACCAGTATAACAGCACACATGCTGTTTGCTGATGAATTTTCATGTTCGATTCGAATAAAGCAAATCTTTATTTATATACACTTTTAAATCACCCTGCATAAGAAAAGGAATTATATTTCTGTCAGACATTTTGTAAAATCAGAATATAACTTCTTCCAGTTTCTTCTGGGTGTACTGTAAGGGTCACCATCACTGGGGAAATATGACAGAGAGGCAGCAAGAAGGGAGCTCAGAATTTATTTATTTGTAAATTATTGCATTATTATTTTGTGAAGTTTTATTATTCCTGGTTTTCTATGGCTCTAAATGTTTCATTTCTTATGCTGTTCCTTCCCTCTAATTTTCAGGGCTAGAAGTAGGATCTGAAAGTGACAAGACACATTGGCTATGACTCATTCATGCACTTGTACATATATATTAACTTCTCCTCTTCCTCCTTGCATTACTTATGGTGTGTAAAAAATTTATCAGATCTTCACCTCAGCAAACAGAGAACAAGGACACAGGCTAGGATGACAACATGGTCCAGACAATTTTTGTTGTTGTTCTAGCTACCAATGTTTTCTGTTTCAACATAAGAATAGATAAGTACAATGCTTTAAAATTAAGATTTTGCTTTTGTAAATAGTTATAAAATATTACATCATCAAATAAGTAAGTTTAGTAAGAGAAATAGAAATTTACAACTATTAGTAGTACAAAGCATAGAAGAAGAATCTAAGATTTTACATAAAAACATTAAAAGGCAGCAGTTTAGTACAAATAATTTAACAGTAGTCCAATAGTGTTAGGGCCAAGAACTAGTTAGCCTCCTTAAGTGGTTCTGTATGTTTTATTCACTACTTGTGAACTATATTCTTAGTACTCAATGAACAGCTATGTTTTTCCCCTATGTCTAAATATTAGGGGCACCTCAGTCACCATTTACACTTACGTGTATATTCACTTTCACCTTCTATTTCTTTCTTTTCACTCCTTTGCTAAGGAGACAAGACATATCTGAACTGCTTTTGCACATCTGGCTTCATCAAACACATCTGCCATCCTTCAGAACGTGTCTATTCTAAATGCATCTGCCTGAATAAAATGCATGCAGCATTTTCCACAAACACAAATTTTCATGAAGCCCAATTTTTAAAACCTTTCAGAAATAAGATAATGTGTTTTTACTCCACCTTTGTCTTGCTTTCAGTGTCCTCTTGTGAATTAATATTAAATAGTGACCTGGAAAGTATGATTTTCCCTTTTCCAAAATTCTTTGGGAATAATTTTTATTCCAGAGCTGACATAAGGATTTAGCTCTGAAGTTCCTTGAGTCTGATCCTTAACTATATTTCAGAACTAGAAAAATATAAATAAAAAATAAAAAAGCAAAGGAAGTAAGCATAAAATATTATTATTCCTGTCTTTCTTTGTGTAGAATAATCTTCCATAAGCTAGGAAACATCAAAGGAAAACATACAAGATCATCTTTAATTACCCGTAAATGCTACCTGTTTTAAAGATAAAGGAAAAGGGCAAATTGAGGCCTGGCATGCTCCAGTCAACAATCATTAAGGGACCTCTTGCAATGCCTACCCAATGCTTATCCTAACCCTAGTCACCTCTGGCACCATTTATGTTTCTCATGTATTTCATTCTAGTGGACAATTCAGAGCAAGCAACCTGTGGATACATAGATATGATACTGTGAATTCATAATGTGTGACTGCATGCATTTGTCTTTATCTGATTTTTCTTTTCTTCAACTTCCTTCACACATATACCTCCACCATTGTCCCTTTACCATTGAGCTGACTTATTTTAAAGAAATAGCAAGACTATACATGAAAATATGGCTAAAGTAACTGAAGAAATATCAATGCTGTTGGTGCTTAAAAATGTAAAAAACAGAATTACAAAATAATAATAATAAACTGCTTTAACCAAACCCTCAGAGACAATCTCAAGAAGCTAGATACTCTCCAGGCTACATCCATAGTGTTTCAAAGTAAAGTTGTCCATTGGAACAGCTGGTAGCAATTGATTCATACAACACACTGCCTCTTTACCTCTGTCTCTCCCAAATCTCTAAGTTTTGACGCTTTATAAGAGCTAAGCGTGTTTCAACTACTAGTGCACCTCTACCTGCTGCCATTCAGTTCAATAAAAGTTTATTCGAGTTGAGCACTTTCTATATATATCGGGCACACTTCATGGTGCTGGGAGCACAAAAGGAAATAGACACAGCTCTGCCCAAAAGGTGTTTATTTACCAAGAGGGAAAAGTAATCATATCAATTATGTGAATTCAATATGATAAGAACTAGTGAAAGATGTATGCATAAAATATTGTAGTAACACAAGTGGAGTTCTTGGTTATACCTAAAAATTCAAAAGAACAAGAGATGACACAGAGATGAGATGACACAGAGATGACACCTAAATTGGTGAATAAATGTGAGGAGGCTTTTATAGCCGGAGTAAAATGGATAAAGTAGGAAACTGAATGGTACATGTGGTTAACTCCAAGACATTGACCAGTATAAGAACATCAACTCTGCAAGGGCAGGGATGAAAGCTAAAGTATGTTGAAGATGGTCGTGGGAGACAAAGGAATTTGGATTCTTTGTGTAGATAATAAAGAGTCATTTAAAGCTTAAGTGGATTTCTCAGTACTCTGACTTAAGTGTCTAAAAAAAGACAGATGTCATTGAGTAAGAGTATCTAGGAAGAGAGCAGACTGAGGAGTGAGGATAAAGTGTTAAGTGAGTATGGGGTGGTAAGTCAATGTGCTGACTTGAGGAAGGAGGAGAAATATTCAACTGGATTTTCTTAGCAGATTGGCAGCTATATGTGTTTTAACATGTGAATTAAGGGAATTAAGGATAAATGTAGGGATTTAGGAGTCAACAGCATATGAATGGCTACAACATTATAAAAGTAGAGTTGAGCAATGAAACTATGTAGAAAAATGGTAGTGAGACAGGAGCAGAACTTTGGAGAGCACTATCCTTTAAAGGATAAGATTAGGACAGTACTTTCATCAATGCCCACTGGAATCACCGGGGCTGCCTTTTCATAATACATATGCTTGGATCCCTCTTATAGCCCATGAAATCCCAAACAGTACATTATATGCCGAGAACTTGAACATGTGTATTTTGAAAAAGTTCCATATCAATTCTTATTCATCCTCCTAGTTAAACATTGAAGTAAAGAGTTTCAAAAGGTATAGGTAGAAATGTCCCTGAGAAAGCCTATAAAACAAATACCAAAAGAATTCATTATACTGGCAATATGAAGGTTACATGACTTCTACTAGGATCTATCAGTAGAAGGAAAAGAAGAGAAAGTGGATTGCACTCAAATGCTATATTAGTTACCTATTGTTTAATAACAAATTGCCACCAAGTTCGCAGCTTAAAAGAACATGCATTTGTTATCTTATAGTTTCAGAGGGAGTTTGGGAACAGCTTGGATGGGTCATCTGCTTAGGGTCTCACAAGACTACAGTCAAGGTGTCAAGTGGGCTAAATTCTCATCTGGAGGCTTGAATGGGAGATATATCTTTTCCAAGCACATTCAACTTGTTCTCAGACTTTGTTTCTTTGAGCTTCTTGCTGGAGGTGGGCTGAAGGCTACCCTCAACTCAAGAGGTTGCCCACAATTTCTTGCAATGAAGACGTCCTCAACATGGCCACTTACTTCATCATGCCAGCAATAGGAGTCTGAAGATGAGTAGCTAACAAGACAGAAATATTATACAATATAACATAGTCACAAAAGTGGCATCCCCTCACCATTACCACATTCTACCGGGTAGAAGAAAGTCATAGAATCTGCAATCAACCTGGACACCAGAAGACAGAGATCATAGGGGGAGTCTAAGAATCTGTCTGCTGCAGATTTGCATTAAACATCTGTCTTCTGTACTATATTTGGTGTCAGGTTAGAGATGGGAGAAGGATAAAGAAGAGAAACAGAAAAGTAAGCAAAGGAAAGTATGTGAATATACCTTCAAGAAGCCCATAGAAAATTGGTTTTATTATTGCTACTCTCCTCTCCCTTCCTCTCCCATCCCCTCCTTTTCTCTCTCCTCTCTCCTCCTCTCCTCTCTCTTCCTTTCCCCTCCCCTCCCTTTCCCTCTACTTTCTTCACCTTCCCTCTGCTCCTCAGCTCCTCTGCTCCCCTCTGCTCCATTCCACTCTCCTTCTCTCTCTCTCAAACAGACAGACAGGCAGACACACACACAGACACACGGGCACACAAAACACACACACACATTTTCTGAGTTCTTTCAGAAGAGAAAGAACTCTTCTGAAATCTCACACTGGAATCAATAAATCTAGTTCAACCATCAACTCCAATTTATTAGCTGGGTCTTTTGCTTAAATGCTTGGGAGCAGGAAGGCAAATAACATGTATCTCAGGGGGTTATTTTGAAATTTCAACAAGATAATATGAATAACCCACTAAGCATAATGGCTTGCGTATAGGAAGCATACTCTGAGTGATATCAGTGGTAATGATAATATTGACAAAGGTGATAATGATGATGATTTGATAGGAGATATAATAATGGCAACTTAAATGCATGGATTTTGCAGTAATGACATTAATTTGTCATTAAATTAACAATTTGAGCAAAAAGAGAAGTATATTAAATACCTGGCACATGATGTTCTAACCCTTACGCCAACCCTGATTAAAGGGAAATTTCCTGGACAAATGACGACTGACAAAATCAATAAGTACCTCACAGCGTGAGGGACTTACATGTTGCCCAATGAAAGGAGTCAAATAAGGTTCAGAGCAGATTCAGCCAAAATGTGTTAACTTTTGATTCTTGTTTATGTTTTAAAGGAACATCAATCGATAGATTTGTCAGGAACACAACTCATGGAAGAGAGTCCCAAAGGCGTTGAAGGGTGGTTCTTGGAATACCCTTTCTCCACACGTTTGATCTAACTATCTGGGGCACTGGGGAACTCTGAATTCACGCAAATGATAGATCACACTTGTGACATATGATCAATTCCAGGGCAGTGCCAAGAAGGCAAGTCTGATTTGGAGACGTGGAGAAGAGAGATTACTGGTGTGATCACAAGAGTGAGAGAAACCAGGAGGAACTCATGTAGAAAGATTAAATGAGCCTTTAAAATGATGTTTTTGAATGCTTTAATGGAGTGAAACAAAGCCTACAGTACAATTTCAAGTGAAAAAAATACAGTATTCAAAATTGTATATACAGTAGACAATTTGAAAAATATGAAATTTATCATATATCTAGCATTTACTCTCCCATATACACACTCAAGATTAGAAAAAAGGTGTGTGATTTTAATGGTTAATAATATTTGAATACTAGTACTAAAGAGAATTATTTGTTCTTTACTCTTTTTCAAAAATTTAACAATGTATATGAATTAACTATACAGTTGACAGAAAGTAAACAAGCAAACAAAACAAATAACTCTGTTTCCCTGGTTTACAGCCACCAGCTTTACCTAGCTTACTCCTATGTGCTTATTTGGCTCTTAATTAATCCAGGAAGACATCCTGATCCCAGAAATGTAAGTTATTGGTGCTGCTCTTACTCCTATAGGACCTGCATTTACCTTCATCACTTTTTGTTTTTGAGTCAGAGTCTCACTTCTGTCGCCCAGGTTGGAGTGCAGGGGCATGCTCAGTCACCACAGCCTCGGCCTGCTGGAGACTCAGTCTGTCCTCCCTCCTCAGCCTTCCAAGTAGCTGGAACTACAGGCGTGCACTACCACACGTGGCTTTTTTTCGATTTATCTTAGAGACAAGGTCTCACCAAGTTGCCTAGCTGCCTTGAACCCCTGAGGCTCAGGCAATCCTCTTGCCTTGGCCTCAAAAGTGCTGGGATTACAGGCTTGAGCCACCGCGCCTGGCCACCTTTATCACTTTTCATATGCACTGTAATTAATTCTCTGTTTCTCTTCTAGACTGCAAGCTCTCAGCACAGGGATCATGTGTGACCTCATCACTGTTGTGGACTTCATCCATTGCTTATAACATCTGGCACATAGTAAGGTTAGGGAAAAAAAGGAATTCATGCAAAATTGTACCCACAAAAGAAGGCATGAGGGAGGTGTCACTTAGTGGTGGGTAGAAATTGGCGTGGGAGATGATTAAGTTAAAACATTCAGAAGGGGTATCTCTAAGGTGGAACACAATGGAACCAGGAGAAAGAAGATAATTGTCTGCTTAAAACAGTCATAGTCGGCTGAGAACAAAGGGAAGTGAAGAAAGTGAGATAGTAGTCACATTATGAGCCCTGAAGTTCAGTAATAAGGTTATTACCTGACATAAAGGGGTAAGGAGACACTGTCCAGGATTTGGAGAAGAGTTGTCATGACTGGGAAGAAATAAGGAAAAGAGGTTTTATTCCTGGGAATAGGCAAAATTGCAAATGGCAATACAAGGGGCATTACCTGTGCCCTAAAAAGAAAGCAGAGGTTCTTTGTTGTTCTAGAGTCCTGAAAGTGCTGTGTCATCCTCACTCTGTAACCTCTTCTGCAGGAAGCTTGGCAGCAGCTCCTGCCATTCTCACCCAGGTAAGCCGGGCAGGAGGGAGAACAGAGAGAGGAAGACAGGCTTGCCATCAAGACAGGGCTAAGCAAATACAAGCTTCACCTGTCTGTCACACAACCGGAGCCTCCTGCCCCACCACTGTTTTTGGAAGGGATGGAGGCTGTCCTTGCATTCTTTTGAAGAAATATACATGCAATACAGAGGAATAATTCTGCAATACAAAGAAATGTGTTTGTCATCCTGGATAACCCACTAAGTAAATAGAGCCAAAGGGGACAAAATATCTCCTTAGGACAGAACTCAAAGACAATTATGTCAGCTTCCTGGTTTAAAAGCTGCTTTGGTTTCTGGACTCTAGGAGAACACTTGCCTCATTGAATTAAATCTGCTTTAAGGATTTAAGTGTCTATCAGTGGAAATGTTATTTTGTAAAAGACAACAGAAAAAAGGACAATAACTTGGGTCTTCTGCTTGGCTCTGCTGTCATGAGAGCTATTACAAATCCAATGCACCACTTCAGAAAGATTTTAATTACAAAGGAATTGGAGAATTAGCAGGTTATCTTCAGAACGTTGAAAGTAGCTTCAACTGGCCAAAGAACATATCCTCCCCAACAAAAGATTTTTTGGAATAGCCAGAGTAACACCAAAAATATTTTTAAAAATCCAAAAAACAAAAACTAAAACCTGTGTCTAAGCTGTGAACATTCAGGAACTGTGAAAATTCAGGAGCATGAACTAACAAGGATCCTACAGCATACTGCAGTCTACTGCTCCAAGTTGAACAGTGACATTTTATTCCCCTAAGTCCACTCATTTGCGGTCATTATGAGAATTAACAATTTATACTACAACCTAAAATATGTTTATGACATTAAAGCACTTTGAAAACTTTGACTTGACAAATCATGCCATTGGTGTTTTTACTAGGTCCCTGGAGGTAAGGTGCCATGTTCTGGAATTTAGCCTTTACTTTTAATTTTATGTGGATACTAAAGACACTTCCTGGCTAACTTTTATTGAACTGGAAGAATTTTCCATTAGTCCCAATGGAGGATGATTGTCAGTGTGTGTATCATCAGGGTTTTGGGTTGAAAGCAATGGAAACCGATTCTAGAAAAATTCAATGGAAAAGAATTTACTGTAAAGATAAACTAAGATAAAATACAGTAAGAAAGAGCTCGCAGAACCTGTGGAAACCGGGAGGACCAGATTTATAAATGATCAGGCATCAAAACAGCCCTGAAGTATTCAACTGAAAAATGGCAATTGCTTCACAGCAGGAAATATCTGACCAGTTGGAAATGCAATGATCTACCATGGACACTCCATTCTATTACCACCAGTTCAAGATTCAAAGCCTCAGTCTTCCAATCCATGAACACAGGATGAATATCTTTCCATTTGTTTGTGTCTTGTTTAATTTCTTTCACCAGCGTTTTGTAGTTTTTAGGATACAAGTATTTTACCCTTGGTTTATTCTTAGGTATTTTATTCTTTTAGTTGATACTGTGTATAAAAATGATTGTTTTTATTTTCCTTTTCAGATAGTTTATTGTTAGTGTAGAAACAAAACTGATTTTTCTTTTTTTTTTTTTTTTTGAGTTGAAGTCTCACTCTGTCACCCAGACTGGAGTGC
>NW_007232940.1:591403-643093 GCF_000164805.1 Carlito syrichta | reverse complement strand
CCGCGGGCTCAGGCAATCCACTCACCTCAGCCACCGAGCCCGGCTAACAACTGATTTTTCGATGTCGATTTTGTATCCTGAAACTTTACTACACTTAGCCCTCTCTTATCTGCAGGTGATTTGTTCTAAAACCCTCAGTGGAAACTTGAAATTGTGACTAGTACTGAACTCTGTATGTATACTGTTTTTTTGCTCTCCACACATATCTATAATAAAGTTCAATTTAGAAATTAGACACAGTAAAAGATCAACAAAAATAACTAATATAAACTAAAACAGGTATAGCAATATGCTGTGATGTTATGTGGATGTGATCTCTGTCTCTCTCCCTCTCTTACTCTATTTCCCTCCCAAAATATCTTATTATATGTAATGTTTTGGGGATATGATTGAATGCAAGTAACTGAAACCACAGAAAGTGAAACCACAGATAAGGACTACTGTATCCATTTATTAGTTCTAATGTTTTTTAAAAATAAAATCTTTAAGGTTTTCTATGTATAGGATCATGTCATCCGCAAACAGGCACAATTTTACTTCTTATTTCCAATGAGGATTCCTTTTTTTTTTTCTTGCCTAATTGCTCTGGCTAAGACTTTCAGTACTATGTTTAATAAAAGTAGCAAGAGTGACATCCTTGCCATGTTCTGCTGTAAGAGAAAAAGTTTTCAGTTTTTCACTATTGAATATGTTGTTAGCTATGGGCTTGTTATATATGTTTTTATTGGGTTGAGAAACATTTCTCCTTCTTGGAATGCAACCCATGAAAATAAGGGGAGAGATATTGTATGGTAAAGTTAAAGGATACAAAATCAATTTGTTGAGGATTTTTATCAAGAAATTACATTGAATGTTGTCAAATGATTTTCTGCATTCACTAAGATGATCATACGATTTTTTTATTGCTTATCCTTTTAATGTAGTGCAGCACATTAATTAATTTTCATATTTTAATGTGCTGTTAAAATCAGTTTGCTAGTATTTGTTGAGGATTTTTGCATTTATGTTCATCAGTGATATTAACCTGTAATTGTCTTTTTGTGTAGTGTCCCTGACTAGCTTTGAGATCAAGATAATGCTGACCTCATCAAATGAGTTTTGAGGTCTTCCTTCCACTTTAATTTTTTTGGAAAAATTTGAGAAGGACTGGCATTAATTCTTCTTTAAATGTTTTGTAAAATTCACCATCAGGTCCTAGGCTTTTCTTTGTTGGGAGGTATTTGATTACTGATTGAATCTCCATACTAGTTACAGGTCTGTTTAGTCTTTCTATTCCATCATGTCCATATTGCCCAAAGTGATTTACATATTCAGTGCAATCCCTAGAGAAATCCAATTGGTATTTTTTAACAGCCTTTTTTTAATTCTAAAATTTATCTAGAACCACAAAAAGATTACAAAAGTCAAATTAATCTTAAAAAAAATAAAGCTAAAGATATACTTTCTTATTTCAAAATAAATTGCAAAGCTACAGTAATCAAAACAGTACAGTACTGGCATACTGCTTGAGACAGATATGTAGACCAATGGAATAGAGTAGAGAACCCAAAATAAACTCACACATATAGAGTCAACTGACCCTTTACAGAGGTGCCAAGAATACACAATAGTGAAAGGACATTCTCTACAACAAACAGTGCTGGAAAACCTAAATATTCACATGCAAGAGAATTAAAAGGGACCCTTTAATTAGACCACGTCAAAAAATCAACTTAAAATAAACGAAAAACTTAACTGTAAGACACACAACTATAAAACCTCTAGAAAAAAAAACCATAGGAGAAAACCTTCTTGACATTGGTCTTGGCAATGATGTCATTGTTGTGATACCAAGTATAGGCAATAATAAGCACAGACAATCAAAACATAAATAAACAAGGGGGACTACACCAAACTCAAAAGCTTCTGCACAGCAAATAAAACCACCAACAAAATGAAAGGACAGCCTGAAGAATAGAATAAAATATTTGCAAACCTTATATTTCATAAAGAGTTACTATCCAAAATACATAAGAACCTTCTACAACTCAATAGTAAAAACAAACAAACAAAAACTGTTAACCTAATTTAAAATAGGTTAAGTACTTAAATAGACATTTTTCCAAAGAAGATGTACAAATGACCAACACGGGTTTAAAAAAAAAAAAAAGGTCAATGTCACTAACTATTCAGGGATCAAGACTACAGTGAGATATCATCTCACACCTGTTGGAATTGCTATTATTAAAAAATAAAATAAAAAGACAACAGGATATTGGTGAGAATGTGGAGAAACTAGTGCCATGTACAACTGTTAGGAATGCAAAATGGTGCAGTCACAAAAGAAAAACATTAGAGATAGAACTAGTACATGATCCAGAAATCCCACTTCTGGGTATTTTTTCAAAAGAATTGAAATCAATATGTCAGAGAGATATTAGCTTCCTGAATTCATTGCAGCATTATTCACAGTAGACAGATGTGGAAACAACCTAAATAATATTCATGACAGATGAATGAATAAAGAAAATATGGCATATACATACTACTTAACCTTTAAAAAGAAGGAGATCCTGCAATATGTGGTAACATGGATGATCCTGGAAGACATTATGCTAAGTGAAATAAGCCAGTCCCAGAAAGACAAATACTGCATGATTCCACTGATATGAGTTATCTGAGGCAGTCAAATTTGTAGAATCAAAGAATGGCTGCAGGGGCTGAGAGGAGTGGGAAATGGGAGTTACTAATCAATGTTTATAAAGTTTTAGTTGAACAAGATGAATAAGCCCTAGCAGTGCTGTGCAGCATATTACCTAAGTCAACAGTAATATATTGTACACTTAGATTTAAAAACAAAATAATAGATCTTATGCCAAGGGTTTTCAACACAATACAAATTTCAAAAATAATATATTATTTAAAAATTATCTGGGAATTGAAAATCAAAAAAAGTGAATTTTAAAAATAAAAAAGTGAATTTTAAAAATAAAAAAGTGACTTTAAAAATGCAAAAAAAATGTGAATTTTAAAAATGCAAAAAAAAAGATTCAAAGCTTCGAGTTATGGATAAAAGAGACAAAATAAAAATGTAGTCTCTACCTCTTACACTAAGACTAGACACAGTACAGAATTTCCCCCATAGAATCCCCACGGTGCTATCAGGAAGCAAGAATTAAAAGCTGGTAAATGAAACAAAACATTGTAAATGGTCATTCTGGTCCAACAGTTACAGAAAACAAATGCAGAAAGAAACTTTAGAGATTAACCAACATAATCCACATATTTGACAGAAAGAGTCAGGTTTCCTGATTTCAAGAAAACATATTAGCCAGGATATTACATTAGTGCACCAGAAACTTTAATCTGGTTTTAAATAAATATGTCTTTACATTGAAAGAATAAATGTCTGGTTTTGAATTATAAAGAATAAAACGATCATTTGGAAAACTTTCGAAATGCACAGAAAGCAGAAAGACAATATACTATCAATCACGATTTCATGGTTCCAATTACAGTACTTATAAAATTCCTGTTATTTCCTTCAGTTTTCTTTGGGATACTTTCTAAGTGTATATACTTGTATCATCTGTCTTTTTTCTTATCTATCTTTGTAACAAGACATTTTCATTTTTATGTTTCATTTTTATTTTTGAGTAGGAGTCTCACTCTGTCACCCAGGCTGGAGTGCAATGGCATGCTCATGGCCACAGCAGCCTCAGGCTGCTGCGCTTAGGTGATCCTTCTGCCTCAGCCTTCCAAGTAGTTGGAACTACAGGCATGCACCACCATATCCAGATAATTTTTAAAAATTTATTGTAGAGATGAGGTCTCTTCAAATTGCCCAAGCTGATCTTGAACCCCTGGACTCAGGCAATCCTCTCTGCTCTGCCACCCAATATGAAAGTGCCTCCCAAAGTGCTGGGATTACAGGCATGCGCCACCGTGACTGGTCAGTTTTTCATATTATTAAAAGTATCTCAAAAATATTATTTTAGTGGTTGCATATTATTCCACTTCTTAAAGTACCATTAAGTCACTGCACTCTGGGAAATTATTACTTTGTATCATCATCAAAAATAAATTTGAGCAAACTTGTTTGCTTTTCATTTTAACTTTCAGATGGACAACCTGTAGTAGAATTATTAGATTAAAAAGATATGAAACTTTTGAAACTCTGCTGCATGCAAGCTTTATTTGATTTCCAACTGGTTTGGGCCAATATACACCCCCACTAGTAGGTATGAGAATGGCAAATCTCAAATCTTTAAATTTGAGTATTATAACTTAAAAAAATACATTTGCTGGGCAGACGCAGTGGCTCACGCCTATAATCTCAACACTTTGGGAGGCCGAGGTGAGAGGATTACCAGAACCCAGGGGTTTGAAACCAGCCTGGGCAACTTGGTGAGACCTCATCCATACAATAAATCAAGAAAGATTAGCCAGGCATAGTGGCACACACCTGTGGTTTCAACTACTTGGAAGACAGTGGCAGAAGGATCCTCTGAGCTCAACAGGTTGAAGGCTGCAGAAGTAGTGAGCGTGCCACTGCACCCCAGCCTGGGCAACCGAGTAAGACTTTGACTCAAAAAAAAAAAATACATTTTCTAAATTAGTAATCAAATGGAATATATTTTATTGGTGTAAGTCATGCTTTGTCTTTTTTTTATTTGAATGTTCGTGACAATTGGAGGCATAATGAGAGATATAAGAAAAGAGGGCCAGACAGGGACCTAATTCTCAGGTCTGGTGTGATCATTTATTAACTGTGTGACTTTGAGGAAACCATTTAACTGCTTTCTACCTTTTACCTCATTTACAAAATAAAGGGATAATAACAACCATCACAGAGTGCTGTGGAAACTAAAAGAAGCCGCCATACATAAAATTTCTTTGTAAAATATAAAGCTATTTACAAATTAAAGGATTTTCTTCGATATCAATATATTTTAGATGTGTGGGTAAGGAGTGTCTAGAAAAAGTTCACCTGTTTACCTACGTTTTTTTTTTTTTGAGTTGAAGTCTCACTCGGTTGTCCAGACTGGAGTGCAGTGGCCGCTCCGGGCCACCGCAGCCTCGCCTGCTGGGCTCCGGCCATCCTTCCGCTTCAGCCTTTGGAGTAGCCGGAATTACAGCCATGTGCTACCACGCTCGGCTGATTTTTTGATTTATTGTAGAGATGAGGTCTCACTGCCCAGGCGGGTCTTGAACCCGCGGGCTCAGGTAATCCACTCACCTCAGCCTCCCAAAGGCGCAGGATTACAGGCTGAGCCACCGAGCCCGGCTGTTTACCTACTTTTACAGAAGTCCAGAACCTTAGCATAAAGCCCCTGCTGTCTTGTCTGTACCTAATTTAGCATTGCTGTCATCAAGGTATCTGATTCAAATTAGACCTGATTTCCTTACCTGAGAATGTGGAGGAAAATTATGTTTCCTTATAATTTAACAGAATACATCTACTTCTCAAGATTTTACCAATATTAAAACTAGAGCTGAACACTGCAAAAGAATGAAGAGAAATCCTAAACCCAACCTATTATATCTCCCTCAGCATGTTGTATTATACATCAAGGATGTTCTCAAGAAGATCCTTTCACTCCAAGAATTTCTCCATTTTCCTCAGAGTTCAGGTTGAATTACAGCAACAGCTATAGTACCCTGCAATTAAAACATCATAAGGGGCAGATATACAAACCAAATAACCTCCACTAGTTATCACTAAGAGCATCTTCTCTCCCAGTACTGTGTGTCAATTAAGTCAAGAGGCTCATTATCATCAATAGGCCAGGAACTTCACTTACAGCACCAGAAAAATGTCAACAACATGCTTTTTTTTTTTCTATTAAGATTCTAGTATGCTTTTATTCCAATAAAACCAAAAGTTCCTCAACTTCAGGATAAAACTTGTCTTGATTGGAGTGTGATCTACAATGTATGGAGAGCTTAGGAAGAATTCAAGTGTATTCTCGATTTTGTGCTGTTTAGGTAAGGGTACGTATTATTCACAAAGACTCATTTTCCAAAAGATTTAATGCAGCCCCTCTAACCTCAAGGCAGAGACGATAGGAAAATACCACTAAGGTTTTCAACAATGTTGTGGAACTTTCCTTGTAGAAAGTGTTTGAGAACTTTCCTTGTAAATATTGGTGGACCCATCTAAAATGTAACTTTGGACATTGATAATAATAGGCCAAAATGTTTATAGGAAAATCATGTGTTCCAAAACAACATAGTCCAGGTAACAAAACACCAATTCATATAGAGGACAAGCATTGCAAGAGTTCTTTATTTTATGTTAGCTTTTCTTTAAGTTAGTCTAGGGAGTTATGGGTAGCAATATCAGCAAGTGATAGCACAAGTTCTGGAGTCAGACTGCCTTAGTTCAAATCAAAACATCTCTATACACAGCAGTATGAACTTGGGAACAATGTTAAACACACAGAGCCTTAGCCTTTTTCTTCATAAAATGAAGGTAGTAATGGATTCCACATCTTAGATCTTTCATGAGCATTAAATAAAATAATTTATGTAAACCAATTATTGCAGTTCCTGGCACATATTAAATGCTCAGTTAGTATTACTAGTATTATAATCAGAATTAGTCCTTCAAGGATCTGGGCAGAAAAAGGTTTTCATAGTTAAGTACATTTTGAAAATAATAGTAATAATTTTACCTTTCGGGGTAGTCAAAACACAAATTACTAAAAGCTCTGACATTACATTTTCTAAACCTAATTATCCACACAATAATCTGGGACTTTTTTTGCATTATGCTTGTTAGCATCTTACCCCTCCATCCCCTCCAAATGAGTATTTAATTCATTCATGGAGTAACAACATCAATTATTCTTTTAGAAACAGTAACCTTAAGACTGCAATACAGATGGGGAATCCCTCTTCTCTAGAAGTGTAACGATGGCCTGGTTGTGATATCTGTCTTGTCTCTAATTCATGTTTAGAAGTGCTGGACATATGTTCTTTTCACATATGGTCTGAGAGAATGGTTTTCTTAGATAAAGCTACCTATTTTCTCTAGACAAGGTTTATAAGGAGTTGTATTTCCTTCTAGAACTTCAACTTTATGCAGAGAACTATCAGAGTTCCAGGAAAGTTTTCCTTGATTGGATTTTTGCATGTACTATGCAAGTTCCTATTGTTTAGAATTCCCAAAATGAGTTTCTCTTGCCTACCCTTACTTTGAAAACACTAGGATGGATCAACATCAATTTTGGTTAAGTAAAAGAAGAGCTACAAATGCCCTTTTAATTTATTTTTTATTAGAGTTCAGCAGTGAGCTCGACTGAGTCAATTTGCAGAGAAATGCCAAGGCCTTGGATGATATTGGTGATCCTAGCATGAAGAAGTTTCTCAAGGCTCTTCCTGGGGAAGTCAGGGTACAGACCTGACTTCTGGTATGCATATTTCCTGTCCCAGCTTCTGGGTCTAGATATCTCCAGGTGTATTTTTTGACACTTGCAGATATCAGATATTTTCTGCCCTCCCCTAGGCTAATCAGTGCAATGTGATATGAAGATGGAGAGTGTCTTCTCCTGGACACTCTTGTTCCACAGGTACACTACTAAATTGTACCAGGTATAGTCCAGGCACAACTGTGAAAGTGCATAAGATCCTATTCAATTACCCTGCTCAAAAGTTATTGGTGTCACTACTGGTGTGGGTTACCACGTATCCTTTGCGATTGTAAATAAAGAAAAATGATCAAAGAAGAAACTTAATGGAGCATTCCCTGGGCCAATAAATTATGGCCTAAAGCCAGGGATACTGTGATGGTTCTACTTTGGGTTATGTGCATCCATAAGATCAATCACCAAGAGGCAGCAAATTTAATGAGGCTGGGAATGTCAATAGTAACCACGAGAATAGGGGAAGAGCCATTCCTAAAAATAAAAAGAAATAATTAAAAAAGGAAGTTGCTGCCTCTACTCAAAGGAAAAAAAAAATCTTTTTATCCAAAAGATACCTTCAAATGTATGTTTGTCATAGCCCAATTCACAATTGCAGAGTCATGGAATCAATCTAAGTATCCATTAACAGATGACTGAATAAAGAAATTGTGGTAAATACACACCATGAAATACTACACAGCCATAAAAAAGAATGAAATCATATATTTTGCACCTATATAAATGGAGATGGAGGCCATAACCTAAGTGAGATAATTCAGAATCAGAAAGTCTAAGACTGTGTGTTCTCCCTCATAAGTGGGAACTAAGCAGTAGGTACACATGGTCATACAAGGACAAATAATAAACATTAAGGACTCCAGTTGGGGGAGGGGAGAGGGAGTGAGTACTGAAAGATTACCTGTTAGGTACAATGTTCACTAACTGGGTGAGCAGAATACTAGAAGTCCAAATCCCATCATTGTGCAATATATTCATGTAAAAAACCTGTACATATATCCTCTGAATCTATAAAAATTAAAAAAAAAAAAGTTGACAAAAAAAATAATAATAATCTCAGAGGTCCATTTTGAAGGAGAAATACAATAAACCAGGAAACTTGGGAAGTGGGTACAGGACAGATAACATAGGACTTAAAGACTGAATGTAAATGTTAAGTATATCAAAGACCTCAGTAAGCCTCGATGATAATGCAAAATGGCCCATATGCTTAGCTGACTTGGTCCAGGGCTCCAGTTCAGACTCACATTGAACCAATCCCTCTGGTCCCTATGCTTCAGCTGTATGATGTGATATATCCCACCAAACCATCATTTTCCAATCTTCTTTCAGAGATAATTTGCACATAGTTCAAATATCCCCTCCCCAGGTAGGACAGTCACTTACTGGAGTAACTTACAAAACTTTCTTTCATAGTCCTTGAGCTACTTGTAATTATACATTCACATGAGTGACTAATAAACTTGAAGCCCCTTGAAGTCAGGACCCATATTTCTGTTGATCACCATTTCATTCCCAGGACTCAGTGTAATGCCTAGCATTCTCAGTAGCCTATAAATGTTTGTATGATGAATACATGAATAATAAACATAACTAATATTTGAATCATTTTCTGCATACGTAATATTATCTCATGCTCCTGTGCTCCTTCCACATACCTCTTCCAGGCTACTCTACATAGAAAGCTTTTGCTCAGGTGCTGACAACTCAGTGTCTTCTTCTCTGCCATACTTTCCCATATTTCTCGTTCCCTCCCAGAAAAACAGATGTTTTCTCTATGTGACACTAATCATTATGAATTCTTACATAATGGCAAGGCCCTGCACTTTACAGTAAACTATGTTTCTGTGACCTATTCTCACTGTAATGTGAGTTTTAATGACACAGTAGTTGTTAATATGAACAACTACTAGCAAAGTGTATGAAACATAATAGGCATTTAATAAATATTTCTTAAATTAGTGAAGGAAGTGAGAAAATAATACTTTGTTACTGAAAGGCGCTATAGAAATTCCCTTATTTTATAAATGAGGAAAAAAAGCACAAATTAGTGTTACTTATCTTCCATATCAAGCAGAAGGTGAATTCTGTGTCTATGTTGCCTGTTATTATATCCTTAATGTTTAGCACATATATTTGTTCTAAGCACTAAGGACACAATGCTTAATGTTGAACACAGTATAAACGGCCAATAAATAATGCCTAAATGTTGTAGTTTAACATCTCCTAATTAATTAGTAATAGTGCTAGTTCAAAGAGATAGTTAGACTGGGCACGATGGTTGATGCTTGTAATCCCAACACTTTGGGAATCAAGGAGGGAGGATCAGCCTGGGCAACAAGTTGAGACCCTGTCTCTACAAAAAAAGAAAAAAAAGATATTCAAATGCCAACTTTCTCCTCTATATCTCCCTGTCTCCTTGTAGTTGTTCTCAAAAAGAAGGAAAAGCATCTATGCATTTCCAACTTAATAAAATAATCCCTCTTTGACTGTTTCCTTCTTTTTATTTTCTTTATTCTAAGTTCAATCTTTCTCCCTTGAAAGATTGGCATAATCCACACTCGTCAAAGATTTAGTCAAATCCAAATCACATAACAACCATGAGCATAAAGCAGACACAGCTGTGGTTCTTGGGAAGTAAACCAGGTCAGTGAATATTGACATTGAGCTGGCATAGAAGTCCTACGTTCCCTGTCCATTTGTAAAATACCCTCACATCTTTCAAAATTATCTCTAGCATTGTGTGCTAAATCCAGTTAAATAAATTATAGTAGTTCTTTATAAGATATGTCGCAGCCATTAAAAATTTTTCAGAGTTTCTAATGTATTGGTTATATAGTCAGTATACAATATTAGATGACGAATTTAAAGATAAAAATGCATCTACCATATGATCATGACCTAAAGATAAATTAATAAGAAAGATATCAAGTGGTTTTTAAGAGTGGTAAAGTGACTTAAAATGTCTTTTTCCTATTTTTCTCAAATTTCCATCAAGCAAAAAAAACTATAACCAGACAAAAGTAGTGTTATAATATTTAATACCAATCCACTACCATGAAAGGATCTGCAATTAGTCATTTGTGTATCTGTATGGTTTTATTTTATTACTTTGCCCCCTCCAGAGACATTTTCCCTCAGGCTGTCTTTCACAATGTCAAATAAAAGGCTTTGTCTCTCGTCAAAAGACTTTCAAAAATAAGAGAAAAGGGAATGACACTGTGAGATAAACGGGTATGGTGGAAAGAACATGAGATTTTTGCAATCAGATTTGAATTGAGTCCTGGGTTTGCCCCTTACCAGGAAGATGATCTTCCCTAAGTTGATTATGCTCTATGAAATCCAAGTTGTTCATTTGCCAACTCCAATTACTAAGGAGCAAAAGAAATGGGCACAGTAAAGAGGAACAAATACGGCATGTTGAAGATAGGATGGACTGAGGTAGTCAGTTAAACTGTGAGGAAAGAGGAGATATGATGTGGACTTAAGGTGAATAAGAAACTACTGAAGTTCCTTTAGTGTCTATTATGTCCTACTTTGAATATACACATTACCTGGGAGACCTAGACTCAAGTGTTAAGCATTGTGGTAAAAGTGATTTGCTAGGGGAAGGGAATTCCAAGCTGGAATGCTTACAGGTGTCAGATTATACAAATAATGACCTAGATTAATTAGGATTTATTTGGCCCATCTTTTCTCTACATCAGTATTATCAGGGAGCCTTTAAAAACTACTAATTGCTGGCATCTTTCACAAATGAATGAAAGTGAGGAGGCGAGATTTAAGCATTTATCCTTAAAAGAAAAAAACTTTTTCAATGATTCTCACGTGCATACAAGTTTGAGAACCACTGAGATAATCTTATCTTCTCTCTTACTTTCCTATGAGCGGGTGGCTGCTGCCTAGCTTTTATTTACCCATGATTTAAGAATGTCTGCAGCAAAAAGCTTCTCAACTGGAAGGTGAATATCATGGCTACTGTTTCTATGCCTACACCTGTCTATCAAGGAGGTGATAGGGAGTGGTGGGGAACAGGATAAATTGGCGAACATATAACCTGTCTTAAACAGCATCTGCTGTTCACTCAGTTTATACCAGTTGTTGTCAGGTGGAATGCCTTCCCAGTGTTGGAGATCTTTATCTTTTTAAAGAGAAGTCAGAATTCAAGATTTTGTATAGCATCTCTCAATTTTAAAATGTTAGTTCAACATTTAATAACACTATAGGGCTAATCAAACTGTGTCCGTCAGTCAATCCAACCTTCTAGCCATTGGTTTGTGACTTTTGGCTTGAGATATGACATAACCATTTATCAAAGGACCGCTTGGAGGGATTGGCGCAATGGGCTATTTCAATAAAGTATGCCATCTATGAAACAGTGTCTACCTTCAGGCTGTTGAGAAGGTAGCTCTTGCCTCTGCATAAGGGACACTGCACCTGCACTGATGTTGGAAATGTTTAGTCCTTAAATAAACCTGCTCACCTGACTTGGGTTTGTGACCAGAGACCTAAGCCAATCTCCGTAGGGGCCATAATGATCATTTCTAACACACTGGAGGTAACATATGTAAAGAGCGAATCACAGCACCTGAACATAGAAGACATATTATAAATGTGTGCTTTCTCTTCACCTCCTACTTGGCTTCCTTTCTCCTTCTCTCTCCCCATCTCTTCCTTGGCTTTGTAATCTAAAAATTTGAATGTCACCCTCTCCAATAGGATAGCCTTGATCAATGCAATTGATGACTATGCAGCTGTCATCATCTTTAGGATATTTGAATATCTGATGTAAATATCTTTTGAGTGTCCTCTTCTCCATAACAAATCAGCAAGTGATTCTGACAGAGTGGCTCTAAGACAAAAGTGCAAAATATGTATAAAGGAGGGAAATTTGGTTATATCTAAACAAATGTAAAATATACATCCCTTTGGATGTGAGAATTTAAGAATATATCCTACAGTTAGGCTTATCCATGTGCTCAAAGACAAGAATTTGGAATGCTCAGTGTAACCTTTTTTGTAATTTCAAAAATTCAGAATGACATAAATGTTTATGGAAAGGGAATACAGACACCTAAAACAGGATCCTCTACCGCAGTTTTTCTCAAGCAGGAAGACTTTCACATCTCAGGAGACATTGGCGATGTCTGGAGATGTTTTCGGTTGACATAACTGGGGAGATGCTACTAGTATGCTGTGGGTGGAGACCAAAGATGCTGCTAAACATTTTCCACTGCACATGACTGCACTCAAAACAAAAAATTACCTGGGTCAAAATGTCCATAGTACCAAGATTGAGAAATCCTGGCTTTGCAGCTACTAAAGAGTATGAGGGAATCCTGCAAATGCTGACAAAGAGCGATCTTGGAGACACGTGGTTAAGAGAAGTAAGGTACTGCCTACTCCCACTTGTGTAACTGAGAAGTAAACACACACATACATACATACACATACATAAAAGTATGCTAGTACCATGTATGTACATAAGCTTGTATATTAAATGAGAATATTTCTGGGGAAAGGTATTTTAAAATTTTTTAGTGATGATTGCTTCTAGAGAGGGGTTTAAAATCTGAAGATTCACTACAGGGACAAGAAATCCCTTTTATACACTTTTGTACTATTTTCAGTTTTTAGCAAACCAACGTATTTTATTTTCAGTTAAAATTATATTCTGTGGGGGTTTTTTAAAGTAAAATGGGACAATGACCAATGTATCTCATTTTTCTGTACCCTTCCTTTCCCTCCAAAAAGGCATTCTCCAACTTAGAATATCAGTACATTTCTCTTATCATGGGGGTCTCCCAGGAAAAGCTCAGCTACCATGGTTTTTACTTTAATAAAAATTTAATTGAGAGATCCAAATTAAGGTGGCTGACATGAGGCAGCTAGAGTGAGTTTTTCCTACAGAGTAAACCAAGATAGTTTCCTCAGCACCCAGAGCATAACAAATCCAGCAGCATGCCTTCAAGTCTCCAAAGGAGTGATAATAACCACTTAAAACAAAGAAGAAAATAATCCACTGATCTGGGCTGGAAGTGACCAGATTCTTGTCTGCACAACCACAGTCCATCACAGCCTCCACATACAGTGGGGAAGGTAAGTAATGAACATTCAAGAGCTTTGTACTGCTGAAAACTTGCAGGGCTCCCTAGGCCTTGTGGGACCACAACCTTGCATGGGAACCTGCCTGACCTACAGCCGTGCTCTGCTGTGGAGTGGTGCAGGAAAAAAGCCTTGATTGGTGCCAGCCACCATTTCCCAGGAACTAAACTTTGTAGCCAGCTTGAGAGAGAATGGGGCCCAAGGGCAAACTCCTGCAGCTGCAGACAGTTTCTGTCTGGGCAGTTTGCCTGAGAACACCTGAGACCCTGAGGCTGCCTGCACTTTGACATTTAGATTGCAGATTGTCTGAGGCCAAGGCCAGAGCCAAGTGGGATGCGTTGCCACAGCCACCTCTTGCTCCCCGTATGAAGTCTTCTGTGCCTACTCTGCACAACAGCATTACCGAGTGCTCTGGGATTTCCTTTCAATCCCTGCTGGGACAGCTAAGAGTGTACACTTGCAAGGTACTTCAGTCCTTCCCCCTGCAATACCACAGAAAGCTCAAAACAGACTAAAAACTTGGGAAAACCCAGAGCCCTGCCCTTAGCCTAGGCAGGCTGGGCACTATCTTAGAGCAAAACTCACCAAGGAGAAACCCTGCAGCCACCATCATAGCCAGCTATCTTGCACAAGCACCACCTCCTGACCACAGGTCAATGGTACGGCTAACCACATCAAATACAATACCTCAGCTTTGGGGAAGGCCTGATCCCAAATGCCAGGTAACAACACTTTCCAAGTCACTCCAGTCACTCAGGCAGCAGTGAGCTAGTGCAGGCAGACAGCAGAGGGCTTCCACATCCAGTAACTGAGAAGCTAACTAACCAAGGTTATACATAACCAAAGGAACCCTACAATGACAACCTCAAATGAGGAGGAGCCAGAAAAAATTCTGACAATACGAAAAAACAGAGTTCTCCAACAGCACCCCCCGCCAAAAAAAAACACCAACTCTTCATCAGCAATGTACCCTAACCAAAATAAATTTTGGAAATTACAGATTTAGAATTCAAAATGTTGATGATAAAATTGGTCATTGAACTTTAGGAGAAAATTGAAAACCAACATAAAGAAATTAAAAAACAAAAAAGGAGCCAGGCTCAGTGACTCAGCCTGTAATCCCGCGCCTTTGGGAGGCTGAGGTGAGTGGATTGCCTGAGCCCGCGGGTTCGAGACCCCCCTGAGCAACTTGGCGAGACCTCATCTCTACAATAAATAAAAAAATCAGCCTGGCGTGGTAGTGCATGCCTGTAATTCTGGCTATTCGGGAGGCTGAGGTGGAAGGATAGCTGGAGCCCAGCAGGTCAAAGCTGCGGTGGCTGGGAGCAGCCACTGCACTCCAGTCTGGGTGACAGAGTGAGACTCCAACTCAAAAAAAAAAAAAAAAAAAAACTATTCAGGACATGGGTGAAAAATTCTCTAAAAGTAAAGATATCTTAAATAAAAATAAAAGCTGAAATTCTGAAAATAAAAGAAGCATTTAGGGAAATACAAAATGCAGTGGAAAGTCTTAACAGTACACTAGAACAAGTGAAAAAAAGCAGAACTTGAAGACAAGGATTTTGAATTAACACAATCAAATAACAATAAATAGAAAAGAATTGAGAGAATGAAACAAAGTCTCTAAGAATCATAGGTATTCCTGTGGAATAAAAGAAAGCAACAGGCTTGGAAAATCTATTTGATGGAATAATGGAGGAAAATATCCCTGACCTTGCCAGAGATTTCAACATTCAAATAAAAGACACCCAAAGAGCCCCCAGAAGATTCATTTCAAAAAGTTCATTTCCAAGGCATATAATCATCCAGCAAGGTAAAGTTAACATAAAGGAAAGAGTTTTAAGAGAAGTGAGACAAAAACATAAAATAACATACAAAGCTAGAGACCCACTTAACTGACAAGGACTCCTACAGACTCAAAGTAAAATTCTACACAAATGGAAACCAAAAATAAGCAGAAGTTACCATTCTCGTATCAGATAAAACAGATTTAAATTAACAACAGTAAACAAAAGACAATGATGGTTATTATATGATGATAAAGGGCTCAATCCAATGAGAAGCCATAACAATTTTAAATATATATGTGTCTAATGCCAGAGCTCTCAGTTTTATAAACTTAATTCTACTAGACCTAAAAAAGACAGAGAGAGAGAGAGAGAGATAGGTAGCAATACAATAATGGTGGAAGACTTCAACCCTTCACTGACAGCAACAGACGTATCAAGGCAGAAAGCCAACAAAGAAACATTGGAGTTAAACTAGACACTAGAGGAAATGCAACTAACAGACATCTATAGAACATTCCATCTCAAAACTATGGAATATACCTTGTTTCATTAGCACATGGAACATTATCCAAGATAGACCACATTACAGGCCACAAATCAAGTCTCAATAAATTTAAAAAAATAGAAATATTATCAAGCACCATCTCAGACCACAGTGGAATAAAACTAGAAATTAACTCCAAGAAGAATGCACAACACCAAGCAAAGGCATGGAAGTTAAATAATTTGCTCCTGAATGATCCTTGGGTCAACAACGAAATCAAGATGGAAATTTAAAAATGTCTGGAAACAAATGACAGCAATAAAACAAGTTATCAATACTTCTGTGACACAACCAAAGCTGTGCTCAGAGGAAAATTTATAACACTTAAGGCCTACATTAATAAGAGTGAAAGATTGCGTATTGAGAACCAAGCATCATACTTCAAGAAATTAGAAAAACACAAACAAATCAAACCCAAAGCTGGCAGAAGAAAATGCATAACATATATTATTTATTTATTTATTTATTTATTTATTTTTGGAGTAGGAGTCTCACTCTGTTGCCCAGACTGTAGTGCAGTGGCATACTAACAGCCACCACAGCCTCGACCTATTAGGCTCAAGCAATCCTTCCACCTCAGCCTTCCAAGCAACTGGAACTACAGGCATGCACCACCATGCTCAGCTAATTTTTTGATTTATTTTAGAGACAAGGTCTCATCAAATTGTCCAGGTTGGTCCCAAACCCATGGGCTCAGGCAATCCTCTTGCCTCTGCCACCCAAAGTACTGTTACTACAGGTGCAATCCACAACACCTGGCCAATAATAAAACTTAGAGCAGAACTAAATGAAGTTAAAATTTAAAAAATACAAAGTCTCAATTAACAAAAAGCTGATTATTTGAAAAGATAAAATCGATAGACCTCTAGGTAGATTAATTAAGAAACAAAGAAAAAAGACTCAAATTAGCCTAATCAGAAATGCAAAAGGAGACATTACAACTGATACGATGGAAATTCAAAAGATCATCTGAGACTATTATGAATACCTTTATAAAACAAACTAGACCATCTAGAGGGAATGGACAAACTCTTGAAATTTATAACCCTCCCACCTTGAATGGGAACCAAATAGAAACCCTGATAAGACCAGTAATAAGTAGTGAGATTAAAACAGTAATTAGAAGTCTCCTAATAAAAAAAAAGTCCAAGACCTGATGGACTGACAGCTGAATTCTTCCAGATTTTCTTTTCTTTTTTTTTTTTTTTTGAGTTGGAGTCTCACTCTGTCGTCCAGACTGGAGTGTAGTGGCCGCTCCTGGCCACCGCAGCCTCGACCTGCTGGGCTCTGGCGATCCTTTCGCTTCAGCCTTCCGAGTAGCCAGAATTACAAGTGCGTGCTACCATGCCCAGCTAATTTTTTGATTTTATTGTAGAGATGAGGTCTCACCTGCCCAGGCAGGTCTCAAACCTGTGGGCTCAGGCAATCCACTCACCTCAGCCTCCCAAAGGCGCGGGATTACAGGCTGAGCCACCGAGCCCGGCTTTCTACCAGATTTTCAAAGAAGAACTTTACTAAAGTTATTTCACAAGATTGAAAAGGAGAGAATTCTCCTAACTCAGTCTATGAGGCCAGTGTCACTCAGACACCAAAGTCAGAAAAAAACACCAACGAGAAAGAAAACTATAGACCAATTTTCCCTTATGAACATAGGTCCAAAAATTCTCAGCAAAATATTAGCAAAACTAATTTGAAAGCACATATAAAAAATAATACACCACAACCAAGCGAGTTTTAACCTAGTGATGCAAGGGTGGTTCTATATACGCAAGTCAATAAACACGATCCATTACATAAACAGAATTAAAAACAAAAATCATATGATCATTTCAATAGATGCAGAAAAGACATGTGATAAAATCCAGCATCTCTTCATGATAAAACCCTCAGCAAAAAAAGAAACAGAGGGAACATTACTTAAAATAATAAAAGCTATAGATGACAAACCACAGTCAAATTCATCCTGCATGAAGAAAAGTTGAACACATTCCCCCTTAGAATGGGAATAAGGTGAGGATACCCACTTTTACCACTACTACTCAACGTAGTACTGGAAGTCTTAACCAGAACAATCAGGCAAGAAAATAAATAAATAAATGAATGAATAAATAAATAAATAAATAAATGGCATCCAAACTGGAAAAGAAGAAATCAAACTATCTTTGTATGCCAATGGTATGATCTTTTACTAGGGAACTCTACAGACTTCTCCAAAAGACTCCTGAATTTGATAAAGTAGTTTGGTAGTTTAAGGATACAAACTCAACACACACAAATCAGTAACACTGCTGTCCACCAATAGCAAACAATCTGAGAATCAAATTAAGAATTTAATTCCATTTACAATAGCAGCCAAAAAGTCAAAATACCTAGGAATATATTGAATCAAGGAGGTAAAAAATCTCTACAAGAAGAACTATAAAATCCTGAGGGAAAAAAATGCTGAGGACATAAACAACTGTAAAAACATTCCATGCTTGTGGATTGGAGTAATCAGCATTATTAAATGACCACATTAACCAAAGTAATCTATAGATTCAATGCAATCTCTATCAAACCCCTAACATCATCTTTCACAGAATCAGAAAAAACAATCCTAGAATTCATAGGTAACCAAAAAGAACTGAAGGGCCAAAGTAATCCTAAGCAAAAAGAATAAAACTGGAGACATCACATGACTTGAATTCAAATGACACTACAAGGTTGTAGTTACCAAAACAGCATGGTTCTGGTAGAAGAGCAGACACATGGACCAAATGAATAGAATAGAGAATCCAGAAATAAACATAAATACCTGCAACCATTGGTATTTGACAAAGAAGACAGAAACATACACAGGGAAAGGACACTCTATTCAACAAATGGTGCTGGGAAAACTTATTAGCTACATTCAGAAAAATGAAACTTGATCTTTCTCTCTCCCCATACAATAATTAACTCAAGATGCATTAAAGACTTAGAGGTCAGACCTGACATCATAAATATCTTAGAAGAAAATCTAGGAAAAACCCTTATGGACATTGGCCTAGGCAAATGGTTTATGGTCAAAACCACAAAAGCAGATGCAACATAAAATAAAAATAAATAAATGGTGTTTAATTAAACTAAAAAGCTTCTGCAAAGCAAAAGAAATAATTAAGAGAAAAAAATAGACAATTTATAAAATGAGAGAAGATATTCACACACTATAATAAAGGATTAATATTTAGAATCTACAAAGAACTCAACCAAATCAGCAAGAAAAAAGCAAATATCTCCATTAAAAAGTGGACAAATGACATGAACAGACATTTCTCAGAAGAAAATATACAAATGACCAACAAATACATTTTTTAAATGCTCAACATCATTAATCATTAGGGAAAAACAAATTAAAATCACAATGAGATACCACTTTACATCAGTCAGCATGGTCATTATTAAAAATTTTTTTAAAAATTAAAAAATTTAAAAAACAATAGATGCTGAGAAAAGGGCATGCTTATACAATGTTGGCATGAGTGTAAATTAGTACAACTTCTATGGAAAGCGGAATGGAGATTACTCAAAGAACTAAAAGTAGTTCTACCATTTGATCCAGCAATCCCACTACTTAATATCTTTCTTAAGGAATAGAGGTCATTAAGTAAAAAAGACACCTGAACCCTCATATTCATTGCAGCACAATTTACAATTGCAAAGATGTGGAGTCATCCTAAATGTCCATCAACCAATCAGTGGATAATGAAAATGTGGTATATATACACCACAGAATACTATGCAGCCATAACAAGGAATGAAATCATGTCCTTTGCAGCAACATGCCTGTATCTGGAAATTATCATCCTAAATAAACTGACTCAGAAACAGAAAACCAAACACTGCATGTCCTCACTCATATATGGGAGATAAACGGCCACAAAGATGGAAATAATAGATACTGGGAATACCACTAAGGGGCAGGAGTGAGGGGCGTTAGGGTTCACAAACTACCTGTAGGGGACAAATTCACTATCTGGGGAATGGGCCATCTGAAACCCAATCTCCACAACTATACAATATGTCCATGTAACGAATACACATGTATACTCCTGAATTTAAAACCTAAAAAAACTTTATTAAAATATAAATTCTGCTATACAAAGATTTATGTTTTAAGTTTTTATTTTTAAATTCTGTTATGCAATAAAAGATCATGTCGTGTTTTGTGGAATTTTATGTACGGAGCATTCTAGTGTTCGTTAAGACAATTTTGGAGCTGTTAAAATACTACTATCAATGAAAGCATCTCCTTCTTCCTATTTTTTTAAAAACAAATTTTATTGTATATATTGTGTTCAGGTATACAACATGATGTTAGGGAATACATATTGACAGTAAAAAAGTTACTGTGGTGAAATAAATGAATATATCCATTATCTCACTTATTTACCTTTTTGTTTGTTAGTTTTGGGGTCAAGAGCAAAATCTGCTCCTTTTGCATGAATCCTAAATACAATGCAATTTTATTACCAATAGCCCTCATGTTGTATGTTAGATTTCTAGACTTGTTCATTCCACATATCTGCTACTTTGGATACAATGACTTACATCTTTCCTCCCACTCCTCTACCCCTGGTAACCACTATATTGTTCTTTATCTCTGTATATTTGATAATTTCTTTTAGACTCTAGATATAAATGAATTCATGAAATACTTTTCTTTCTGTGTATGGCTTATTTAACTTAGCAGGATGTCTTTCAGGTTTATCTATGTTGCAGCAAATGGCAAGATCTCATTCTTTGTTAGGCTTGAATAATATTCCCTTTTATAGAGGTACCACAATTTCTTTATTTATCTGTTCATCGATGAACACTTATTTTTTTCATATCTTGACTATAACATTGTGAATAATGCTGCAGTGAGCATGAGAGTGCAGATACCTTTACTGGGTGGTGATTTTATTTTCTCTGGGTATATACCCAGAAGAGGGATTGCTGGGTCATGTGGTAGTTCTATTTTTAATTTCTTTAGAAACTTCCATGAGATTTTCCATAATAGTTGTACCAATTTACAAGTGCAAGAGTTCATTTATCTTCATACCCTTACCAACATTTGTTGTCTTTCGACTTTTTCATAATAGCCACCATAACAGGTATGAGGTCATATCTCACAGTGGTTTTGATTTGCATTTTTCTTCTTCTTTACTTTTGGGTTGAGTCTTTGAGCAATTATCTTTTGGGACTGTACCTTTTAACCTGAACATTCGGAGCAGTCACAAACTTTACAACAGGTTAGCTCAGCAATGAGTGCTGCAGGTTCAGGGAAGCATGACATTTTTTGGTTTGAGCCTTAGAGTCCTCTTTTGTTTCTGAAAGTTTCCAATCAACTCTAAGATTTAGAACTCTATCTTTAGTTTTAAGAATCAATCACGGCATTTTCCAGCTAACTGATGGTCTTTCTATGTGACAAGAAACACTAAAAAATTGAAATCATGTTCTAATTGGAAAAGAAACACCCGAATAAATAAACAGAGCAAACTAGAATCTTTAAGTTTTATCAACAAAAGAAAAAATAAAGACAATCTGAGACTGGTATAGTTACATAATTTAAAAAAGAAAATGCATGTAATGGATAGAGATGTGGGATGGGTATTGATGCCAAGGATATTAAATGATACTGAAATATAAAAGGCTATAGCATTCTATCAGTATTGATATTATACATATTTAAAATCTTTCAAGGCAGTAAATACTGTTTTAATATGTCACTTCTTTGTTATGTAAAATACCATTTTATAAATTGACCTCTTGGCTAATATCAGCCCTTCCAATCAAGCATCCAATTGTAATCCTGGCTCCCTTGCTTGAAGCAGTTTTCACTACTTGTATATTAAACATACAGCCAACACCATATAGTTATGATCTTCATCTGCAGAGTCTGATACTTCCAATGACTCTAGCAAGATTTCCTTTGGGTACTTTGAACAGAAACAAAATAGGCAATTGACTATCCTGAAGCAATTACGAAGCTGGGTTGTTCAATTTTGTATGGTTAGAATTCATTTGCCTTACTCCTAATCTAACATCACTGCATACAAATGCAATAAAAAACTGTAGGCTCAGACTCAATCCTGGCATTGCGTATCAGAAACATTGTATCTTATCAAAAACGTTTCTCAGGTGAAATAAACTGCATATAGTTATAGAAATGCTCCAACCATCAATGTGATTGTCATAAAACATCACATTAGCGAAAGGTCTGCCATTTAGAGAGTCAAAAAAGCCATCTAACATGCTTTCCAAAAAGAAATTCACAGTTTCTGCTGGTAAATTCCCAAATTAAAGTACTTTTCAGTGAGCCAAATACTATGGGTAACATAACTATAATTATGTCATGTGACCACTAGAATAGCCTCCTAATTGTTCTGCTTTAATGGAGAACAGCAAACACTTTCAACTTCGCCTTGACACTTCAACCAGGATAGTCTTTCTAAGTGACGGTCTCACCTGGTCACTTTCGAGTTTAAAACCATGACTCTTTCCTATGTCTTCCGGGTAAAGTCGTTGGAGATCTTCCTATGAGAGCAACACAAGACTTCCCAGATCTCACTCCAGTCAGTTTTTCCAGTTTCCCTCCTACAATTCTTCCACTTGCACCTTACAATTGAGCAGTACCTAGACAATTGCACTTCCTTTGGTAGTTCTGCAACTTGATGCTCAGAAACAGAAACTAGGGTGAGAAGAGAGAGGCATTTGCCTTAGGCGCAAAATTTAAGAGGATGCCAAAAAAATAGTGAAAGTAAATTATATTATAATACAATATTCTTAAAAATCAAAATTAACGCAAAATATAAAATGAATAAAATATTTTAATTTAATATAAATTGCAAGCATCAGAAATATCTATTTATTATTCTATAACTGTTTGTGTCATTTTTCTTGCTTTGCATATCTATTCTGAATTTGCTAACTTTGTTGATCTTACTCATCCTTCAAGAAACACCTCTTCAAGGAAGCTCTGTCAAGTTTTTCATTTTCCAGAAACTGGAGACTTTCTGAACTTCCGTGGTACCTTGTACATGCTTCTATGTTTATACTTATTATACTTATTAACCTATATTTAATTGTTTGTTTGCTTGCTTGCTTATTTATTTCTGCAATAGCTTGTATTCAGCCCAACATCTCTTATAAAAACTATGGTAAGCAGAATTCTAAGATGGTCCCATAATTCCCACCTATCCTGCCGTTACACCTATGATTAAGTTGCATTATATGGCAAAGGTAAGGGGTCTTGCTCTCTTGATTAGGTTACATTTTAAAGCAAGTATAGAGGGATTTGGAAGATATAATTAAGGTTCCCAATTAGTTAAATTTAATGAAAAGGGAGATTATCCTGAATATTCTAGACTTAATCAAAACCTATCAGAAGGAGGTTTTGGTTTTTTTTTCTTGTGATCAGAGAATATCCTCCTGGCTTTGAGGAGCAAATTGCCATGAGTTCCTCAGCTGTTAAAAAATAATTTTTGCTAAAACAAAAAACAACAAACAAACAAAAACCAGAGAATTTGAAAAAGACATTCAGGCCTCAGTTAACATCTTGATTGGAGCTTTGTTGGACTCTGAACAGAAGACCAAGCTACTCTGTGCTCTAACCTGTGCTCAGACTGTGAGGCTACTGACTCAAAGAAGCTGTTTTCAGTTGATATCTTTGTATATAATTTCTTATTTAAAAATATAAAATAAATGCAGAGAATATTATAGTAACCCCTTAAGTGAATTCCCTGTGTACAATTTATCATTAAACCCTTGGTATACTATACCACACTTGTATTAATCTTTCTGAAGAAGAGCTATGAATGTATAATTCTCTGCTAAAAATCTTCATTTAATAGCTCCTCATTTTCCACAACATAAAGAAAATGTTCATACTTAGATTCTCAGTGATCTTCTTCCAATCTGTCGTTCAAAACCTACCTCCTATTACTCCATATAAAGTAACTCCACTCCAGCACAACCACCATTCTTTTATCTGGTACATACCCTAGGCCATTCTTGCCTCTATACTTTTGTATATCTACTTATTATAACCTTGTATCTAATAAAAAATTCTACCTATTATCTAGCTCTCAATCTTAATTCTTGCCTTCTTTTATTATTATTATTATTATTATTATTACTGAATGTATACTTTCTCACTTTTAAAGATAAGAATTTTGAGTTACATTGGAGAAAATAAAAGCATTTTTACTCCAGTTCTTCCCTGTAAAGTCCATAAAGAAAACAAGAAAAACATAAAAAGAGAGTGATACGTGCCTTCTATAATGGAGGTCAAACATATCCACTCTGTCAATCCATAAACTATAAATAATCATTGCCCAATATTGTAAAATATAACCAAATCGAGGGAAGATTTTGGGAACAGATACATAGTCTTGCAGAACTTGGAAAGCTAGAAGAAATCTACATAGTTAAGTGGCTTATTTTGAAGGGTAAATTTATTGACTTCTTAAAAAGTGCCTAATAGCATACAAGAGACTCAATGAGCTTTTAGTTGAAGCCACAGAGAGAAGAGACCAAATGAAGATGAGCACTGTATGAATCAAGTGTGATTATATCTACGTCGTATATATATGTATCTCACACATGTATGCATATGTATAGGTATATGTACTGGAAATGTCAAAAAAATGTGTATACATTTTAACAGATGTTATCTGTGTTACTCTCAGTCCGCCAGAATCAGAAGTGTCTGGATGCTGATGGTAACCACTTTGAACTTCTTTTGTCATTGCTGATGTCCAATGTGACTAATATTCATCTTTTGTTATCTGTAAGTATTGAATATTACAATTTTAATTCAGTTTTTTTCTTTTTGAAAATATGTATACATTTTTTGACACCCTCTGTATGTGTGTACATATACATATATGTGCAGTCATGTGTCAGATAATAATGGGAATACATTATGAGAAATGTGTTGTTAGGTGGATTGTGTTATTGTATAAACATAGATCGTACTTAAACCTACACAGTATAGCCTAGGCTATATGGTAT
The DNA here is from genome assembly GCF_000164805.1 of Carlito syrichta. Classification (NCBI taxonomy): domain Eukaryota; kingdom Metazoa; phylum Chordata; class Mammalia; order Primates; family Tarsiidae; genus Carlito; species Carlito syrichta. The sequence goes on along the minus strand of NW_007232940.1, from coordinate 618,233 downwards.
AGCCTATTGCTTCTAGCTACAACCCTGTGCGGCGTGTTACTGTAGTGTGTACTGTAAACAACTGTAACACAGTGTTAAGTTTTTGTGTATCTAAACATATATAAACATAGAAAAGGTACAGTAAAATTATGATGTAACAGTTAAAATATGATACACTTCTATAGGGCACTTACCATGAGTGTAGTTTGAAGGACTAGTAGTTATTCTGGGTTAGTCAATGTGTGAGTAATGAGTGAATGTGAAGGCCTAGGTCATTACCGTGCACTACTGTAGACTTTATCAACACTGTACACTTAGGCTGCATTAAATTCATTTTTGAAATTATTTCTTTAATAATAAATGACCTTAGTTCACTGTAACTGTTTTTACTTTATAAACTTTTAAATTTTTTTAACTTTTTGACCTTTTTGTAATAACATTTAGCTTAAACACAAATACATCATATAGCTTTCTTTCTGTCCTTATTCTACAAGCTTTTTATCTATTTTATTTTTTTAACATTTTCAATTTTTTGTTGTTAAAAACTGAGAAACACACACATTAGCTAAGACCTACACAAGGCTAGAATCATCAATAACACTGTCTGCCACCTCCAAGTCTTGTTCTACTGGAAGGTCTTCAGGGCAATAATACTCATGGAGCTGTTATCTACAATAATAACAATCTCTTCTTCTGGAATACCTTTTGAAGGACCTGCCTGAGTCTGTTTTACAGTTAAAAAAATAAGTAGAAGAAGTGCACTCTAAATTAATGATTAAAAAGTATAGTATAGTAAATACATAAACCAGAAACATAGTTGTTTATTATCATTAACAAGTATTGTGTAGTATACTTTTCATATGTACTAGACTTTTATACAACTGATAAAGAAGTAAGTCTGTCTACACCAGCATTACCACAAACAAGTGAGTAATATGTTGTGCTATGAGGTTATTATGGCCATTATGTCACTAGGTAGTAGCAATCTTTCAGCTCTATTATAATGTTGTAAGACCACTGTTGTATATGTGGTGCATCATTGATCAAGACATTGTTATGTGGAGCATATCTGTGCATATTTATGTGGAATTGGCTTCTACAATTATGGAGACTAAGTACCATGTTCTGCTATATTCAAGCTGGAGACCAAGGTAAGCCAGAAAGTAACCAGGGGAACCCAAGATGTAAATTCAGTTCAAGTGCTGGAGATCATGAGGTGTGATGTCTCAGATCAAGCAGTGTTTAGGGGAAAAGAGACAATTTCTTCTTTCCTCCACCTTTTGTTCTATTCAGGTCCTCACTGAATTGAATGGTGCCCACTCACAAAGGGGCACCATTGTAGACACTTTGAGTCCACCAGTTCGGATGCTAATCTCAATTAGAAACATCCTCATTGACATCATCAGAAATAATGTTTAATCCAGAAACTCTGAGGCAAGTTAAATTGACACATACCCAACACAAGCATACAAACTAACTTTGCAAGAAGTTTCTTGCTACTGTGTAAGGTGCTTGAAAAACCAGTGTTGTCAACCATGTCTGAAACTACTGATCTTGCAGGTCAATGCAATAAAAAAATAAGCACACTAAAATAATTGTGATACATGAGGTTTTGCTGTAGGATTGGCAGATCCTCTTCTAGCCAGAGTAAAAGGATATTTCTGGGGAAGACCGTTAGTGTCAACAGACTTAAATCTAGCCTACCTGTTGTTTAGTACCCTTCCCAAATCTCTCTTCACACACTACTAATCTTTAAAAAACCTCTGGCTCAGAAAAAATGGCCTAGATTTTTTAAAATGATATGAAAGTATCCAACATTGAAACTACATAAAGACATAACCAGAAAAAAAACCAAAGTCAAATAAATTTAAACAAAGGTAGGCACAGATACCAGCATAATTGTCACAAAAGATAATTTTATATGAGCTTCAAACACTCTTCTATAAAATCAAAACAATTTTTAAAATGTATGTCATGCTAAAAGGAGATTCAAAAATATAGAAGCAAATGATAAAAAACAGAAAGATAATAAGCTTAAAAGTAAGATAGCAACATTTGGAAAGAAATAAAAGAGAAAATTAAAACCTGAATTATTAAAATTACATTGAAAGCAATAAAGGCAAGAGTAGATATTGCTAGAAATACTGTTATGGACAAAGATATAGGCTTCAGAAAATTGAGAAAAACAGTATAAAAAATTTTAGAATTACAGAGGAAATGATAAATCTGAAAGACAGTCAAGATCTATAATGTGCACATAATGATGTTTCAAAGAAAGTAAAAAGTAAAAATGGAACAGGGAAAGTATTAAAAGACGTAATAAAAGATAGTTTTCCAAAAGTAAGTAAAAGACCTGAATCTGGGGAAAAAAGAGAAAATGCTACCTTAAAAAAATTTTATACTGAATAAAAACCAAAGAAGAAAAAATAAAATATAAACAATGAAGGGTTTATCTAGGCAAAATGTTCAACTTATGTATATAAAGGAAAAATTTAGACTGGCTTCAGACATTTTTATTAACTTTGATACTTATTGTGAAATGTATGAAGAGCAATGTTATATGGTCCACAGAATAAGAAAGTGCGACCCAAAAGTTTTATGCAGCTTTCAAGAACTCTTGGAATGCAGCACCCATGAGCTTTTACTAGGAAAAAAGAAAAAAAAGTTGATGTGTACTTTTTCATAAATCAGTTAATGAAAGAACTAAGCCTGAATATAGGAATGGAAAGTGAATACAAAAAATAGGTAATTATGAATAAGAAAGTGTGAGAATTACAGAATGCAATATGTTATGTATATTGCACTATAGAACTATAATATAACTAAAATAAATTCCAGGGTGAATAAAGAAAATTATATTGAAGAAATGTTAAATGTGCTCTTTTCCTTCATTTTTGTATTAGCTAGAAATTAATTCAATATATAATCCAACTAATGAAAGTCTTAAAAATTTAAGAGTATGAAGTAACCAATAGAAAAAAAAATAGGTTTATAATCAAACCAAACTTGAGGTTAGTGTGGAGAGTATAAACATGATAGATAGAAACTGGAAATTAACTAGCTATCTCATCTTTTTTAATAAGAAATTAATACATGGCCTCTAAAGTTGAATATATAAAAATTTAAAAACAATAATAGAAATACCAAAAAGAGCCCATAAATATGTTAGATGATTAGAAGAAAAATGCACCAATACAACAAATTAGAAAAATGTTCATTTCAAAAGAAAAATGCTAAATGAATAAAAGTAATTGTGATTAACATGTTCTTATTTCTGTATATGTCTATTGATGCACGTGTACATTCATAGAAAGTTTCTAGAAGTATAATAAATTGTGGTTAATAGTAGTAACCTTGTGGAAGGCTAAATTACAGGGAAAAAAAACGTTATTTTGTAAGCTTTTGATTTGTTTGGCCATTGTGTGCACAAGTATTACTTTCTCAGAATTAATTTAAAAGATATTTCATTATAAGCAATATATTATAAATTATAAAAATGTATATATAGTTTCTTTTTTTTTTTTGAGTTGGAGTCACACTGTCACCCAGACTGGAGTGCAGTGGCCGCTCCCAGCCACTGCAGTCTCGAACTGTGGGGCTCTGGCGATCCTTCTGCCTCAGCCTTCCAAGTAGCTAGAACTACCGGGGCACGCTACCACTCCCGGTTAATTTTTTGATTTGTTGTAGAGATGAGGTCTCGCCAAATTGCCCAGGTGGGTCTTGAACCCACGGGCTGAGGCAATCCACTTACCTCGGCCTCTCAAAGCACTGGGATTACAGGCTGAGCCACCGAGCCCGGCCTATATATAGCTTCTCATATTTAGACATAATCACTGGGTGTATATAACAATAAAGAATTTCAAGAAAAGAATAAAATGTATTTGTAATATGATTACACTTTCTACACTTAAAGAAAAAGGATAAACAAGACCTGGACATCAACTCAAGATTATTATTATTATCTTCATGTATTTTCCTGAAGTCATTCCTCATATACATATTTTTCTCATAGATTTTGTATTGTATTTTACATATAATTTTGTATTCCATTTTTTCAGTTAACTGACATAACACACATTTATTGCAATATTACTTAATTTTTATAAGTATAATTATAATGTCTGGAAAATATTTGTTAAAAAAATTATACCATATATATTTAATGAATGCATCATGAGCCAGCATTTATGTTGATTTCAATTTTTCATCATTGTAAATAACATTAAAATAAATATTTGTTTTGCAAAACAAGTATTCTTCTTTGGCACATATTTATTAAGGTAGATTCCCAGATATGCAGCTGTATCAAAGCTACCAGTTACTGTGCTTTCAGACTTTCTTTATTTGCCACAGGTAAATGTACTTCTCTCTAAGCTAAGACATTTTTTAGCACATTGGTCTATTTTGGCACACAGTATTATCAAGATACTATTTACCATGTGCCATGTATATTTATATTTCAGAGGAGACTAATATCCATCCAAAATATGAACATATGAAATGGGCAATAATCAATGAAATACTTTCTAACTAGATTGTAATGACAGGAGGCTAATGGTAGAAATGTTTAATCTGTGATATCTTGGTTTCATGTACTCCTACTGATACAAAAAACGTTCTCAACTTCCTTAAGTATTCTTTCTTTTTATTTTAAAAGACAGTCTTGCTCTGTTGCCCAGACTGGAGTACAATGGCACAATGATAGCTCACCTTAACCTTGAACTCCTAGACTCAAGGGTTCCTCCCACCTCAGCCTTCTGAATAGCTAGAACTACAGGTGCATGCCATCATGCCTGGCTAGGTTTTAAATGTTTTTATAGAAAAAGGGTCTTGCTATGTTGCTCAGACTGGTCTCAAACTCCTGGCCTCAATGATCCTCCTGCTTCAGTCTCTCAAAGTGCTAGAATTACAGGGATGTCCTACTGTGCCTGGTCAGTCTTAAATATTCTTGCTTAAAATTAGTCTTCTTGAGAACACAAAGGGAACTATGCAGATTTTTAATTTCCACTTCCTCAAACAAAGACCTCTTTTCTTCCACATTCCAGAAAGAAAAGAATGACTCTCAATAATCTAGAATCTACCTCTTGTAAAGTCCCCTGGGTGTATAAGCTTCTATGACACAAAACAAAGGGAGAAATATGTTGGTGGAGATGCCAAAAAACTGAATAATTCTAATGATGAGATGAAAAATCTTTTTTGAAAGTCAGGTGATTTCCAAATCTGTGCTTTCAGCAAAATTGAGGAAGATCTAATCGAGTTGTCAGCTAATAGATTAAAAGTAATTTATGATGCTAGATGACTTTGTGAATTTGGGCATACATCTCTGGAGACAATCAAAGAATTGTGTGACATTGCTTCTTCCATTCCTGTCCACTTATTTATGTGAATATGATTTCTCAGGGCTTATACCTATAAAAACCAAAGATAGGATCAGCACTCAGCCAGCAACTGTATGATTCTAGTAATAAGTAATATTCATCCATGGATATATGAGCCAATGAAGGAATAAAAAGATTTCTACCTCATTAAGAGATGAATATTCAATAAAATATTACTTTCGTGCTTAATAATTGTTCATCAAATTTGACATATAATATGTTGTTTTGATCAATGGTGTACTTATGCCAATTACAATAAGTCAATGTGGAAGATATTTTTAACATTTAACAGTCTTATGGTTTCAGGAAACACTTAAAAAATTAAATCTCAATTTATATATATAGTTTATTGTAGAAAAGTATCTTTAAGTAATCAGTAAAATCCTTCCAAGCATAAAACACATGACATTAGGATAACAATTTTTGGAGAAAGCAGGATTAAAATACTAGTCAGAAGAGCAAAATTAATGCTGTTATATTTAAAACTGTTCATGTATTTTAAATGAATAGTGGTGAGTATTTAATCACATGATATTTACATTATATTGGAAAAATTTAAAGCATGCTCTAACAGTTTTATTTTTAAATGTCAATATTTGCACTATGCAGAAAGTGACATTTTTGAAAGTATTTTAAATATATGATGACAAATTTCAACTGCCAAATGAAAATTGTGAAAGTGTGTGTACAGTTTCACTAAATTATTTTAGAGATACTAAAATAAAAACATTTTAAATATACTCTGTGAGTTACACTTATAACGCCTGGTTCTTTATCATAATTATTGCTACCAAGTGGTATGCACAACAGACATCACTTCAATCTTGAACTGTACTCTGTCTATGACATGTCCTGTGACAGTCTCACCCCATTCAAGGCTCCGAAACAATCCCTGACAAACACTAAAATGAATGAATTAGATGGCACGTATCTAACAAAGCCAACTAAGAAGCTGTGAACCTTTTACATTGACACTGACACTTTGCTCCTTTAGTACAGTGGATATTCAAGTGCATTAAAATGAAGTCAAACTAATTGCCAAGCCAAGATTCTCTTCTGCTTAGAAATGACGTTTTCATGGTGTAACTACTGAATTCTCCTGTCACCCCTGCTGCTCACAGTCGTGGTTGTGCCAGACATCACTAAGGCCTCTCAGTCTTCCACGGTATTCTGCATTGAGGAAGGGACAATTGCGTTCTTAATGTCTTCTTTCAAGCATATAGCATACATGGGGTTTAACAATTAAGTTCGTGAACTCATTGTAGAAAAAGTGCTACATACCTCATTGCTGAATATCACTACGGTCACCTCCGAAGTACTCCTGTTGGGAAGCTATACAGAAATGTCAGTGCCTAGTCCACCCAGCAAAGCAATTCGGGAACTCGTTTTCTGGAATAGCCAACAGAGCTGTTGTCTCAAGAATGTCAGAGTTTGAATTAGAGCCACAAACAAACATTACATTTCTTGTTAAACTTGACACACGTGAAAGTGAAATCAGGGGCACGTTAGTCAAAGTTTATGAAGATAATGCCATGAAGAAAATGGCAGTGTGAAAAATGGATTGATGTTTTTCTGAGTGGAGAGAAAATGTCACTGAGGAAGAAAGCAAAACTGACAAAAACATTGCAAAAATGTATTGAATTTGCATCAAAATCATCAGCTGACTGTGAAGAGAATAGCAAACCAAATAAATATTGATAGAGAAGCAGTTAGGAAAATCTTAACTGAAAATATTGGCATGAGAAAGGTGTGTGCAAAAAGGGTCCTAGAGGAGTTCTTGTATCACGACAGTGCACCAGTTCACACAGCACTGTCTGTGAGGTGGTTTTTAGCCAGTAGACTAACAACTGTATTGGAATACCCTCCCTACTCACCTGATCTGGCTCCCAGTGACTTTTTTTCTTTACCTGAAGGTAAATAAAATTTTGAAGGGAAGACATTCTAATAACATTCAGGACATCAAGTGTAATATGCAGATGGCCATTCCAGAAAAAGAGTTCCAAAATTGTTTTGATGGGTGGACTATGTTCTGGTATCAGTGCACAGCTTCCCAAGGGGACTACTTCAAAGGTAACCATAGTGATATTCAGTAATGAGGTTTGTTGCACTTTTTCTAGAATGAGTTTGTTCACTTAATTGTTGGACCCTATATGTCTTATATTCCAGATATTCCAGATGAGAATTTAAGAATACTTTTCACTTAAAAATGTTCCTAGGAGAACTTCTGGTTTTCCATGTCTGTGGATTATTTGGTTTTATCCTAGGGATTTTTAAATTTGTTCTGGAACCAAATAATTAATAGGATGAAAATGAGTTTGAGTAGTGAATATGCATGTAAAAGGTAATATGGAAGATTTATATAAGCCTAGGAATAATAACTTGTGTCACTTGTTTGTTAGTCAAGATAAAGCTCTATTAAAATGTTCCTTTACTCTTTTATGAACTGATCTATTGAGAATTTAAAATTTTTATTCTCTACATGAGGAGGAAACAATATATTTCCTTTACATAAATGAAAATGTATGGAGGTTTCTCAAAATGGAATATAAGTTTCAACCAGGGCTACTCTCTGGCTCCTATGATGACTTACAAACATGTCAGGTTGGAAGAAAATGGTTTGTAGTATAACATAAGAGATTTGGATTGCTCTACTTCCTTAATATCTCTTCACACACTAGTCATTAAAAATGTAATTAAACCAGGTAATCCAGTTTGAAATTATAGTGATTTTTAATGACAAATTGGAAAGATGTTTACAGAAAAATAATGTCACCCATTTCCACCTAGCGCACACACCTAGAATTTGAACCCTCTACCTTTGTAATATATATATATTTATTTATATATATAAAGCACTTATACTTTCACAAAATTATTTGCACATAAAATTTACCCAGTAGTGTTCAAAATATTAGAGATTCAAGATGAATAAAAAGCAATCTCTCCCTTCTAAGAGCTCACAGTCTGTAGAGGTAAACTTACAAGTTAAAAGTTTATAGTTGTGAATTTATAATTATACATTGTAAAAGATAAGTTTCTAAATTTATAGTGCACTTATTTTAGTGAAGGGAATAATAATCATTCCCTACTATTGACTCTGCTTCTTTCTGCATAATAGCTATTGTGCCATGCATGCGACTTGTTTTTCTTCTCCCAACAGTGCCCCAAAGTAGATATTATTATCTACTGAATTGAGGAAGTTGAGGAAGAAAATGTAACCAATTTCACATAACAAGTATGTGATTATAGCATAAGAGATAAATGTTGTAAAAACATTGTAAAATGGTGTAGCCACTGGCACATTTTAAGTGTTTAATAAATGGCAGATACTAATGGTTGTACTTGTAACACAACTGTAAGTCAATCAAAAATGGGGCATCAGCATCAAAGGGGATTATAAAGAAAGGTATTCTAGAAAATGGGATGCCCAAAGTAGAGCTGAAATTTGCATGGAGCGTTAGATTATATTTTGCATCTGTTTCACATGTCATATCAGCACTTTCTTTCTTTTTTTTTTTTTTGAGTTGGAGTCTCACTCTGTCGCCCAGACTGGAGTGCGGTGGCCGCTCCTGGCCACCTTAGCCTCGACCTGCTGGGCTCCGGCGATCCTTCCACCTCAGCCTTCCAAGTAGCTGGAACTACAGGCGTGCGCTACCACTCCCGGCTAATTTTTTGACTTATTGTAGAGATGAGGTCTTGCCAAGTTGCCCAGGCGGGTCTCGAACCGGTGGGCTCAGGCAATCCACTCACCTTGGTCTCCCAAAGGATTACAGGCTGAGCCACCAAGCCAGGCCCATATCAGCACTTTCATCACTCTTGACATGGACTAGAGTGAAAGCGTCTCTTTTGCTGTTTCTGCGTTGGGTGTATGTGTTCCCCAAAATGCATGTATTGGAAACTTACTTCAGAAAGCAATGACATTAAAAAGTGGAAACGTTAGCTGGACTCGGTGGCTCAGCCTGCAATCCCGCGCCTTTGGGAGGCTAGGGTGAGTGGATTGCCTGAGCCTGCCGGTTCGAGACCCGCCTGGGCAGCGAGACCTCATCTCTACAATAAACCAAAAAAAAAACAGCCGGGCATGGTAGCGCATGCCTGTAATTTCCGCTACATGGAAGGCTGAGGCAGAAGGATCGCTGGAGCCCAGCAGGTCGAGGCTACAGTGGCCGGGAGCAGCCACTGCACTCCAGTTTGGGCGACAGAGTGAGAATCCAACTCAAAAAAAAAAAAAAAAAATGTAGAAACGTTAACAGTGTTAATATTAGGTCATGAGGGTGGAGCCCTAACGAATGGATTGATGCCTTTATCAAAAAAGTGGATTCCTTATAAAAGGACAAGTTTTGCCTTTTTCTGTCTTCCTGTCTCCCTCTCTCCCTCTCTTACCATCTCGCCTTTCACCATGGGATAGCACAGCAAGAAGGCCTCCATATGCTGGCCATTCAATCTTTGAATTTCCAGCCTCTAGGAACATAAGACAAATACATTTCTGTTTATTATAAATTGCCCAGTCTATAGTATTATTTATGGCAGCAAAAAAATGAAATAAGATAGAAAATTGGTACCAGAGAAGTGGAGTGTTAATATAACAAATACCTAGAAATGTGAAAATGTCTTTTGAACTGGGTAATGGGCAGAGACAGCAAGAGTTTGAAGGAGCAGGCTAGAACAAGCCTGTATTGCCCTGAACAGAGCATTAAATGTGATTCTTGTGAGATTTCAGAAGAGAAGAACTGTAGGCAAAGTATGGAACTTCTTAGAGATTACTCAAGTGATCATAATAAGATTGTTGGTAGAAATAAGAACAGTAAATGCAATTCTGATGGGATCTTAGATAGAAATGAAGAATATCTTATTGGAAACTGGAGCAATGGCCACTTTTACTATAAAATTGCAAGGAACTTGGAAGAATTGTGTCCATGTCCTAGGGCTTTATAGAAAGCAGAATTTAACAGCAGCAAACTAGGATATCTGGCAGAAGAAATTTCTAAGCAAGATATTAAAGGAGATGCATAGCTTTCTTTAACCACAGAGAGTAAAATGAGAGTGGAAAGAAATGACTAAAAGACAGAATTTATAATTAAAAAGGAAGAAAAATCTACTGATTTGGAAATTTTTCATCCTTGACATGTAAAGAACAAATAAGTACAAAGATGTTGCCAAGGGATACTGGATTTTTTTTGTTTTTGTTTTTGTTTCTATATTTTATTTTAAAGATGTGGGATACAATTCAGGATTAGGTAAACAAGTGGACATTATATAGGAAAAGTTTGGGCCTCCCTCTGGTCCCCACTTTGCCTGGTTTGAGATCAGGTTCCGTTATTGATGTTGTGTCCCCTCCTTCCATCCCAGCACTATCCTTGTTTTTACGGTATTATGGTAAATGTTCTGGTCCTGCTTATGAGTGAGAACATGTGGTACTCTCTTCTTTGTTTCTTTGATAGATTGATCACTAAGTATTATTGACTCTAAATCCATCCAAGTTGCTGTGAAGCCCATATGTTTGTCCTTCTTTATGGCTGCATAATATTCCATTGCATATATGTACCATGTTTTTGTTGTCCAGTCCAGTTTCAATAGGTCGCATGGTTGATTCCACATTTTTGCTATTGTGAATAGCAATGCAATAAACGTGCATGTGCAGGTATCTTTTTTGTATAATGATTTGAGTTCCTCCAGGTAAATTCCAAATAGGGAGAATTTCTGGGTCACATGGAAGATCAATTTCTAGTTCTTTTAGAAATTGCCACACTGTTTTCCATAGAGGTTGAACTAGTTTGCATTCCCATCAGCAGTGTAGACACGTCCCTTTTCCCCCACATCCTCTCCAGCTCCTGTTGTTTGTTTTATTAATGATGGCCATTCTTACTGGTGTTTGGTGGTATGTCACCTGGTTTTGATTTGCATTTCTCTGATGATGAGTGAGACTGAGCACTTTTTCATGTGTCTGTTGGCTGCCTGTATATCTTCTGTTGAGAAGTGGCTACTCATGCCTTTTGCCCACTTTGTAATGGGGCTGTTGTTTTTTTCCTTTTGGCACATTTGAGTTCCTTGTAGATACAGGATGCTAGGCCTTTGTCAGATATATAGTTGACAAATTTCTTTTCCCATTCTTGTGGGCTATCTCCCTGCTCTCTTGATGATTTCTTTTGCATTGCAGAAACTTGTCAGTTTGATGAAGTCCCACTTGCCTATCTTATCTCTTATGGCATGGGCACTTTGGGTTTTGATCAGGAATTGGTTGCCAGTGACAATTTCCATAAGTGTGTCCCCTGCATTTTCTAAGGTTCTCATAGTTTGAAGGTTTATGTTTAGGTCTTTGTTCCATTTAGAGTTGATTTTTGTGTATGGTGATAGGTAGAGGTCCTGTTTCAATCTTCTGCATGTGGTCAGCCATTTTTCCCAGCACCATTTACTGAATAGGTTTTCCTCTCCCCAGTGGTTGTTGATGGAGAGTTTGTCAAAGGCGAGTTGGTTGAGAAATTAAGGTTTTGCTTCCAGAATCTCTATCCTGTTCCATTGGTCCATATGCCTATCCTTGTGTCAATACCATGTTGTTCTGATTATTGTAGACTTATAGTTAAGTTTAAAGTCTGTAAATATGAATACCACCTGCTTTGTTTCTTTTGTGAAGGATTGTTTTGGCTATTCATGGTCATTTATGTTTCCATATGAATTTCTGTATTGTTATTTCCAGGTCTGAGAAGAATGATAATAGTAATTTAATTGCTATTGTGCTGAATCTGTAGATGGCCTTGGGTAGGATGGACATCTTAACAATATTGATTCTTCCTATCCATGAGCATGGAATAGTTTTCCATTTGTTTGTGTCTTCTTGGATTTCCTTGAGCAGTGTTTTGTAGTTTTTGTTGTAAAGGTCTTTCATTTCTTTAGTTATGAAGATGCCGAGGTATTTCATTTTTTTGTGGCTACTAATAGTGGGATTGCATTTTTTATTTGGTTCTCTGCCTGCTTTTTGTTGGTGTATAAGGATGCAACTCTCTTTTGCACATTTATTGTGTACCCTGAAACTTTGCCAAAGTCCTTTATCAGTGCAAGTCAATTTTGGACAGATTCTCTTGGATTTTTGAGGTATAGGACCATATCATCAGCAAAGAGTGATAACAACTTCCTCTTTTCCTATTTGGATACCCCTGATTTCCTTCTCTTGTCTAACGCTCTAGTTAGGACTTCCAACACAATGTTGAACAAGAGGGGTGGGTGAGAGTGGGTGTCCTTGTCTTGTTCCGGTTTTCAGGGGAAATGTTTCCAGTTTCTGTCTGCTTAGTAATATGCTGGCTGTGGGTTTTCTAGTTAGATGGCTCTTACTATTTTGCGGTATGTTCCTTCTCTGCTTAGGTGTTTGAGGGTTTTTATCAAGAAAGGATGCTGGATTTTATCAAAAGATTTTTCTGCCTCTAATAATATAATCATGTGATTCTTGTTCTTACATCCGTTGCTGTATTTTATTACATTCATGGTCTTGTGGATGTTGAACCAGCCCTACATCCTGGGGATAAAGCCTACTTGGTCATTGTGGATGATTTTTGAGATGTGCTGTTGGATCGGATTTGCTAGAATCTTGTTGAGATTTTTTTGCATTTTGCATCTATGTTCATTTAAGAATATTGTCCTGTATTTCTCTTTTTTGTTGGAGCTTTGTCCAGTTTGGGTATCAGTGTGATATTTGCTTCATAAAATGATTTGGGGAGAATTCTATCTTTCTCAAATGCCTGGAATACTTTCAGTAGGATTGGTATCAACTCCTCCTTGTACGTTTTGTAGAATTCCAGTGAAAAGTCATCTGGTTCAGAGCTCTTTTTTTTTTAGGTAGTTTTTTATGATGGAATCAATTTCCTGGGTTGTTATTGGTCTATTTAGTATCTCAATGTCTTCTTGTTTCAACCTTGGGAGGTTGCATGTTGTCAGAAAGTCATCTATTTCATTTAGGCTGTCAAGTTTGTTTCCATAGAGGTATGCATAGTAATCTCTGATAATCTTTTGTATTTCTTCAGGGTCAGTTGTAATCTGATCTTTTGTATTTCTGATTATTTTTATTTGGACTTTTTCCTCTTTTTTTCTTGATCATTCCTGTTAGGGGTCCATCAATCTTGTTTATTATTTCAAAGAACCAGCTTTTTATTTTGTTGATTTTTTTGTTGATATTTTTGTCTTCTATGTCCCATATTTGGGTTTTTACTTTGGTGATCTGGATTCTTCTGCTAAAGTTAGGGTTTTGGTGGCCTTGTCTTTCCAACTCCTTAGATGATTTGTTAGATTGTTAACTTGTGATCTTTTCATTTTATTGATGTGTGTTCATAGAGATAAAAATTCCCCTCTTGGCACTGATTTTGTAGCATCCAAGTAGTTTTGGTAGGATGTTTCTTCATTTTCATGTTTCCAGGAATGTTTTAATTTCTGTTTTGATTTTGGTGTTGACCAAGTAGCCGTTAAGCATCATACTGTTTAGTCCGTGTCTCTGTAGGTTTTGGGGGAATTTTGTTGGTGTTGATTTTTATTTTTATTCCACTGTGGTCTGAGAAGGTGTGTGACAGTATTTCAATCATATGAAATTTGTTTATGCTTGATTTATGGCTGAGGATGTGATCGATCTTGGAGTACATTCCATGTGGTGATGAGTAGAATGTACATTCTGGAGTTGTTGGGTGGAATATTCTGTGGGTATCCATTAAGTCCATTTGGTCGAGTGTCAATTCGAGGTCCCAGATCTCTTTGTTGTTTTTTTTTGCCTCAGTGATCTATCTAGAGTCATTAGTAGGGTATTTAAGTACCCAGCTATAATAGTGTTACAGTCAACATCTTATTTTATTTTACTTAATATTTGCTTTATAAATGCTGGTGATCCTTTGTTGGGTGCATATATGTTTAGAATGGATATTTCTTGTTGGTGGATTGAATCTTTTATCATTATGCAGCGTCCTTCTGTATCTTTTTAAATTTTTGATTGCTTAAATGTTGTTTTGTCTGATATTAAAATCATGACTCCTGCCTCTTTTTTTAATTATCCATTCACCTGGAAACTCATTTTCCATCCTCTAACTTTGAGTCTGTGTGTGCTCTTGTGGTGAGTTGAGTTTCCTAGATGCAACAAATTATTGGGTCATGGTTTTTTATACAGTTTGCCATTCTGTGTCTTTTCAGTGGTTCATTTAGTCCATTCATGTGCAGACTGATTATTAAAATATGATTGTTTTTCCTTGTCATGAGCTTCTTATAAAGTTTTTTCTTTGCTTGTTTGTTTTATTTTAGCTTTGGGGTTGATATGTGTGTATTTTCAAGTTTGCAGTCATGGTTTATTCTCTGTAGATTCTGTATTCTGTTGTTCACTTGGGAAGTGCATGGTCTTTCTCCCCCCACCCCTTCTGTTTTTATTACCTTTTTAAGCATGTCCTGTAGAGCTGATCTGGAAGCTGCATAATCTCTTAGGGATTGGGTGTCTGGGAAGAATTTTAAGTCTCCATCACTGATGAAGCTGAACTTAGATGGTAGAAAATTCTTGGTTGAAATTGTTTATCTTTGAGGACTTTAAATATTGGACTCCAGTTACTTCTAGCTTGTAGTGTTTCCGCTGATAGGTCTGCTGCTATTCTGATAGATTTTCCACAGTAGGTAGTCTGATCTTTCTCTCTTGCTGTCTTTAGGATTTTTTCTTTTGTGCCTACTATGTATAGGCAGATTACTATGTGTCTAGGGGTTGGTCTTTTCATTTGATGTCTTGTAGCCGTTCTCTGTATCTCTTGTGTTTGAATGGTCACTTATCTGGTAAGATGGGTAATGTTTTCTTGGATAACCTTCTGGAATACTTTCTCCAAGGTGTTTTCTAGTTCTCTTTCTTCATCTGGGATACCAATCAGGTGTAGGTTTTGCTTTTTGATATAACTGCTCATCTCTTGGAGGCTTTGTTCTTTCTTTCTGAGTTTTCTGTCTATGTTTTGCACAGAATGAGTTAATTCTATGTTTTGGTCTTCATGTTCTGAGATTCTTTCTTCTGCTTGATTAATCCTGCTTTCCATCCTTGTTGTCATATTATTTATTTCCTGGATAAAATGTTTTATTGCCCAAATCTCTGTTACAAGTTCTTTCAGTGTTGCATCTTGTCTTTCTTGAATCTTATTCCATTTCCATTCATTCCCTAATTCCTGTTGTATTCGGGGCAAATTATTGGTGATCTTCATTATTTGGGATCTGAGGTCTGATTTTTCAGGCATTTTCTCTTTGTAACACTGGGAATTACCTGTGTTATTCTGTTGATTCTTCCTCATTTGTGACAGATTTCTTTCTTTTCTCTTTAGTTCCATTATTTAGTGGCAGTGAGCGAGTCTTTCAGTTCTGATGTTTGCTCAGCCCTCTATTCTTCCCTGATCAGTGTGTTCTATTTTGAAATAGGGCTGTAGGTGGGAAGCTTTGATGTCATTTGTAGCTTTGAGAATCAAATAAGGTGGAGGATGGGGATCTAGGATTCAGAAATTACTTTCAAATCTCAATGTTCACTGATTTTGGTATGAGTTCCCTGAGACCCACTCCCCACTACCATTCTATATGATGATGCAATAGGTACATGTGTGTACCCCTGAGTCCAAGATACAGTATCAGCAATAAACAGAGAAAAGTAAAATGAAACGAGTTGGACAAAAAAAAAAAACCCTAGAAAAACAAAAGCAGACACCAAAGCAAAAAACAATTACACACACGCACACACTGAAATCAAAGCAAACTGAAAAAAAAGTAAAATAAACAAACAAAATTAGTAAAAAATAATAGAAAAATCAGGAAAATTGAACACACACACACACAGTGCAAAACCAAAAAAAAAAGAAAGAAAAGGAAGGAATTCAAATCAAATCCTCACATATACATTCACACACACATTAAATAAAAGAGATGAATGAAAAAAAAACTGAAAGGTGAACCCTCAATCATTTATATGCACACATAAACAGAAAACAAAAAACCAAAGAAGAAAGAAAGAAAGAAAGAAAGAAAGAAAGAAAGAAAGAAAGAAAGAAAGAAAGAAAGAAAGACAAGGTGGGGAGAATCCTGATCGAGCCCTCACATACACATTTACACATTTGTGCACAAAGGAAATTAAAACAAAATTTAAAAAAAAAAATCAAACAAATGAACACCCCCCCCTCCAAAAAAAATGGTCTTTTGTGGCAGGTTCTGTAATTGTTCCTCTCAGCTGCTCATAGGTAAGCCCCTCTGTGGTCTCTTTCTGAGCTGTGGCCTCATTCACAATCTTCCTGGCATCCAGCCTGGG
The DNA here is from genome assembly GCF_000164805.1 of Carlito syrichta. Taxonomy (NCBI): domain Eukaryota; kingdom Metazoa; phylum Chordata; class Mammalia; order Primates; family Tarsiidae; genus Carlito; species Carlito syrichta. Next base: position 601,601 of record NW_007232940.1, on the reverse strand, counting down.
GAAGGAGTAGGAGGTGGTTGTGGTCAATGGGGCTTCAGTCCTCCTCTCCCATTGTCGAATTATCAGGGGAATCCCCTCTGGTGAGGAGGTGCAGGATTGTCTTTTCCCCAACTACTGGCAGGGGTGCCCCTACCAGGCTTATCCTGGAGTAGGGTCCTCCTATCATAGCTGACATCCAGGCTCTGCCTGGGTAAATCCTTCTCACTCATGTCCCAGACATGTGGGTCTAATGTTCAGAGGATTGCTGAGAAGGAGGGAGTTGGGTCAGCCTTGACCTGACCACTTATCACTTTGGGGGATCTTCATCTTTTACTGGCCACACCATTTGTCCCATGCTGAATCAGGGCAGGAAGTGGGACATCTGAGACTCAGCACTCATCCTGTCCCTCCAGAGTTTGTGCTTTCAGGATATTCCCTCTACATCATGATCAACATCTGAGTAGTTAATCCACCGGTCACAGAGATCAGGTCTGTCCATCCGTAGTGAGCATGCTGGGGCATATTCCTGCCCAGTTTTCATGTGGTGGCAAGGTATCTCTTTTGTCTTCTCCAGTGGGGCTCTGCCTCTGGCTCCCTCCACAGCCCTTGCTGTTAGTGTCCAGTCAGGCACTATAGTGGTGAGGCACAGATCGGAGCCGGTAGTTACTCTCAGCAGCTTCTTCCTGCAAAGGGTGTTGCTGATTTTTTAAAAATTGGCACTCAACTTCTGTGCCCGGGTAATGGTAGGGTCCAAGCAGAGCAGCTGTGGCACCAGTCGCTTCACCAGTAGAGCCCTGGCCAGTTGCTCCTGAGTCCCCATTCAGTCAGACACTCACACAGCCACTTACTCACAGACACGTATGCAAAGTTATCCATACACTCACTCATTCACACTGGGACTCACATAGTCCGACTGGCTCTGCCACCATCTTCCCAGAAGTCCCCAGGACGCTTTGATAAAAGGAGGCCAGGTTCTATTCATTCATTCTCAATGGGAGAATGACCCAGAAGGTATTTTAGAGATCTTGGTAGCTTCCCCTCCCATCACATGCCCAGATCTCCAGGAGGGCAGAATGGTTTTGGGGGGTCAGGCCTGCAGCACCCTCCATAGAATCACTGCTCAAGGCCACTTTGGAATTCTATTCCCTGCATTTCAGAACAGTGCTTCTTGGTCACCCCAGCTGTGGCTCAAGTGGTCCTTGGTTCAGCTCACACCATGACTCCAGAGGGTGCAAAGAGTAAGTCTTGGCAACATCTATGTGGTGCTAATTTGACAGCTTCACAGAGTGCACAAGCTGTAGGGCCATGAAGTTCTCCACCTAGATGTTGAAGGTTGGGTCAGACAGCCTAGGATCCTAGGCGGAGACTTACCACAGGGCTCAAAGAGAGTCCTCACTAGGGAAATGTCTTGTGGAACCATGAGAGTGGGACCTTCCCTGGAACTCCAGAACCATAGAGCTACCAACATGAAGCTCCAGCCTGGGGGAGTTACAGGCATGAGACCTGCTTCAGACTGTAAGGGCTGCCACTGCATACGTTGACCACAGCAAGGCCAGAGATGAGGCCAGAGATAGAGGCAGAGGTGTCCATGGCTTTGGTGACTTAATCCTCACCCCACAGTGTCCAGAAGGTAGAGTATGAAAAAGTGCTCAACCTCACTCATCATCAGAGAAATGCAAATCAAAATCACATTGAGATATCACCTAACCCCAGTAAGAATGGCCATCATTAATAAAACAAACAACAACTGATGCTGGCAAGAATGTGAAGAGAAAGGAATGCTGCTACACTGCTGGTGGGAATGCAAACTAGTGCAACCTCTTTGGAAGACAGTGTGGTGACTTCTGAAAGAACTAGAAATTGACCTTCCATATGACCCAGCAATTCCCCTATTGGGAATATACCTGGAGGAACCCAAATCATTCTACAAAAAAGATACCTGCACATGTTTGTTTGTTGCAGCTCTATTCACAATATCAAAAACATGGAACCAACCACGCTGCCCATCGAAGCTGAACTGGGTTTTTAAAAAGTGGTACATACACACAATGGAATATTTTGCAGTCATAAAGAAGGACAAACATATGGACTTTGCAGCAACTTGGATAGATTTAGAGTCGATCATACTCAGTGATCTATCACAGAAACAAAGAACAGAATACCATATGTTCTCATTCATAAGCGGACTTTGAACAATTATCATAATACTACATGAAAGGGATTGGTAGTAGTGGGAAACTGCCAGGGAAGGTGGGGGTGGGATTGGTGATTGAGGGAAACTGCTAGTGGAAGGAGGGGAACACCTCATCAATAAGGGTACCTGCATAATCAAAGCTGGCATACCTAACCCTGAATTGTACCCCACATCTTTATAATAAAAAAAAGAGTTAAAAAATATGGAGTTAAGGATGATTTTTCTGGAGCTTTCTGCTGATTGTTGGGTTTGGGGCTTAAGAAGGACCCGTTACTCGTTTCTTCTTGTCTATTTCTCCCTTTGAGTAGGAACGTCTACCTTTGCCTATCCCACAATTATATTTTAAAGGTAGGTAACTTTTTTAATTTCACAGGCTCACAGTTAGAGGGTAATTTGCTGTGGGATGAATCGTGCCTTGTGTCTCACCCATATTTGATTTAGGTGAGACTTTGGACCTTCTGAGTTGGTGCCAGAGGGACTTTATATATAGGGATGGAGTAAGTGTATTTTGCATGTGAGAAAGACATTTTAGAAGCCAAGGGTCCAGTGCTGTGACTTAAATTTGTTTCTCAAACGGCATTTGTTGAAAACTCAATCCCCAATGCAACAATATTAAACAGGTGGAACTTTTAAAAAGTAATTAATCTCTGTCTTTCTCTCTCTCATCCTCTCACCTTCTGCTATGGGATAAAGTAGCAAGAAGGCCCTCAAAAGATGCCAACTCCTTGCTTTTGGACTTTCTGGCTTCCAGAATCATGAGTAAATAATTTTCTGTTTATTATAAATTAGCCAATTTATGGTATTCTGTTATTGCAGCACAAAATTAACCAATACCAAACTACCCCCAAGCATGACCAACATGCTCTTTTATAAACCATATTCTGATTCTATCAATTCCTCTGCTTAAAACCTCCAGTAGCTTCTTATGCTATGTGAAATAAATCCAAACATCTTATGATTGAATCTGAATGCTGTGTGCCCTTCCTACTCATTTGACCTCCTCTTGTGGTATTACTCTTATGCTCCTGAGACACTGGTTTTATTTCAATTCCTCCTGGAGGTTTTTTTTTTCTACTTTAGGACATTTTGCACACATTTATTACTTCTGCCTGGAAATACCTTCACCCGTGTCTTGCATGACTGTATTTTTCTCTACATTGATCTAAACTTTTAACATCATCTTCTCAGAGAGGCCTTCACTGATTATCTTAACTAAGAAGAACCCTCAAAGATGATTTTCTATTATAACCAAACCCCTCCTCTCTCTTCACTCAGCTTGTAAATATGCATGCATTTATTTCCTGTCTTCCCTACTAAAATGTGAGATACACAAAGTCCAAGTTTGTGTATTTTATTTATTAAAGTATATTTAGAGCCTATCAGGCTGTTTGAAGAATAGTGGATAGTAACAAATATTTGCTAAGTGAAAAAATAAAAATGAATATTTTATTGAATGAATTAAAGAGAAATCATATATGAGCTTCCAAACATTTGGGTAGGAGTCAGACAAAACTGTGTCTTGTTCAACCCACTTGTAGAATACGGAAAATAATAGCTACCTGTTCTAAACTCATTGGGTTACAGCAAATATCATAAAAACAAATTCATGTGGAAATCTGGAAAGGTAAATGCATCAAATAATTGACCTTTATTATTATTTAATTGCCATTGTTTTATTTATTATGTTATCATTATCCTAAGTAAAATAAATTATTAGTATTGATAACTAGATGCCAAAAAAGTGAGTATCTTTTTTGAAAATCATCTGTATAATATTTTATTACAAGTGCACATATAGGAGATCCCATGTTAATAAGAAAACTGTTTCAGCATGACTTCATAGACTAAAAATACTAAAAACAAAACCAAACAAAACTGCCATGCTTCAGCTCCTGCCAAATGCAGACTTAACATGGAGCTTCAGAAAAATTGCTTGACATCTGTGGGACTCAGTTCCCTCATCTGTATAATGGAACTACCTCTTAGAAAAGGCTGTGAAAATAACTAATTAACGAGAGCAATTATTAATTGTTGAGAACAAAGTTGGAAATGAGGTACCATCTGCACATTAAGGGCTATTAATTTTAATAACGCACAAAGGTCACTAATTGACATCTTTTTCCTTTGAGAGATTCAGTCAAATGAATTTGGAGCATTTTGCAGAAGTCCCCATTAGGCCCTTGCACTGAGCTCACAATATACATGGAGATGGTGGCGGGGAGAAGCGGGAATCAGTTGTTCCCAATAATAGGTGTCCTGCAAGGGTAATAGTACATTTCAACCTTCTTTTTACTCAGCTTTTTCATAATCCACAGACGATGCTTGGCAAACAGCAGTCAAGATAAAAAGGTTCTCTATTTTAGTGATTTTCCTTTTGATCACCAAAGCACAGTATTGTGAGAGTGGGCCAGAGCTCATGACGCTATGCTAATGAGTTGGACTCAGACAACCCTCCAGAGTCTTACTCTCAGGAAGCTTCTTTCTTCCTGATGCTTAATTCATCCTCTGGAAATATCACTTTAAACAAGACCCTCTCCTGCTTAAAGATCCTCAGGGCCAGTTGCCCCTGTGGTCTTCCAGAGATATTAAAAAATCAAACAAAGAAAACAAAAACCCTCATATGGCATTCAAGCTTTCCTCCATGTCATTAGGCTTTCATTGCAGATTTCTCACACTGTAGCCAAACTGATTTGAAAGTTGGTTCCTGGTGTCTCATTCCAGATGTTCTGCATGCTGATACTTCTGGGAATTTTCTTTGCAGCTAAATAGAATCCTTTCTTTCTAGTCCTCTATAAAGCCTTCCCTTACTGATCCCCTTCCTGGAATTTTCTTCAGTCATTCATTCATTCAATGTCATACTTCATGAGCACCTACTATGCACTGGGCCTTGGACACAGAGCAATAGAGGCAATAGACAAATTTCTGAACTCATGAAGCTTAAATATTGCTGAAAAGAGATATGCCATAAACAAACAAGGCAATAGTATGATAACCACTACAAAGGAAAATGTGGAAGTCAAAGTAGCTTCATCTTGGATGCTAATTCACCATGTTGACTTCTGATCAACCCCAGTTCTGGGAAGGCCTCTAAGATTTCCCATTTATCTCTTGTTCCTGGTGTCCAAGCAGATACTTATGGCAAATCCTGCCCCTAGGACAAACAACCCTGATGCCATTGTACTTCAATTGTCCTACACATCCCTACTGACTCACCCCTTCCCTACAGTATACAAGCCCTGAGTCAGAGGGGTTATTGTGCACAGATCCCCCCCTTTGTCTTGCTGCTGCCCAAGACACAAACATGACTTCTGTCTGGAAGTCCCTATCAAAAGTTTCTAAGAAACTAGACAGATCAGCTTCTTTCTTCAACCTCTCCACTCCTTGGACTTTAGGGGTAAGTTTGCATAGACCTGACACCTGTGAAACAAAAAAATAACATGAGCTAAGGGATGGCAGAGAGTAAGGAGTTGGGGGAAGGATGTTATGTATGGTGGTCATGCGAGGCTTCTCCGGACAGGTAAGAATTGAGTGAAGACTATTGTTTTTGTTAAGCACTGGCCAGACAAAGTATTCATTGAGCTACGGCCATCATGTTTTCCTGAGTTTTGGCCCCCTCCCCTACCTTGGGGAGGTGAATCTCTTCTCTCTCTCTGCCTCTCTCTCTCTCTCTCTCTCTTTCTCCAGTTTACTTTCTAAATAACTATTTTCCAATCTAAAAAAAATTTAAATACCTGTGTGCATATGATGGTGGGGGGGAATGTGTGTGTCGGGAAGGAGTTCCAGGAAAAAGAAACAATTTTTTTTTTTTTGAGTTGGAGTCTCACTCTGTCACCCAGACTGGAGTGCAATGGCTGCTCCCGGTCCGGCGATCCTTCTGCCTCAGCCTTCCAAGTAGCTGGAACTACAGGCGTGAGCTACCACACCCGGGTAATTTTTTTGATTTATTGTAGAGATGAGGTCTCACCAAGTTGCCCAGGTGGGTCTCAAACCCACGGGCTCAGGCAATCCGCTCACCTCAGCCTCCCAAAGCGCAGGATTACAGGCTGAGCCACTGAGCCCTGCTGGAAAAAGAAACATTAAGGAAAATTGCATTTCTTTTTCAAGAAGAAACTTGGAGTTTCAGAGTTTCCAAGTAATTTAAAATGAGTAAACCAGGGACAAGAAAATAGGAAAAGAGGCGAGTGTTGGGGAGAGTGAAGAATTTTGCGCCTAGTAGATTATTTTCTGGAGGTGGTTCATCACAGTGGGTGATTGGGGAGGAAGAGAAACATCCATTGACTTAACTATTTTAACAGTCCCTCTGAATTTTTTCTCCTCTATTCTGGGTGCCTGCAGTGTTGGGGTAGGCATTTCCTCCCCGACCTGCAGAAAGTGCTTTCCCATAGAAAGCAAGGGCATTCATAGAGCTCACATCAATTGTTTCTGTCCTCTATCCTACACTGCCTGTTTTCCAATGCCCCAAGACAATCATTTTGTACGTTTTGACCTGTTTTCTTGTTATTTACAGCAGGAGGGCAAGTCCGGTACCAATTAAAAGGAAGCATTAAGCGATTTGCTTTTGAAATTATTCTCTTTATACTTTGAATGTTTATAATTATTTTGTTGTCTGCTTTAAAGAGAACAGGAAGAGTTGGAAGAAATATGTTTAAATTGCTTAGGTAATATGGAAAAATTACAATCCCAGGAGAAGTCTATAAAAGGCCTAAATTCAGGACACATTTGTCCTTTCTAACTATAGAGGGAAAAGTATATCTGGTCACTTATTTAATTTATACATATCTAGGACATCATATTTTGTGCAATGTCTGCTCCAGGAAACTTCTCTCAGCCTTCTTTATTTAGTTTCAACACTACAATTACCTACAGATTGCAGCCCTCTGATGGGTACATTGCCTTCTTGTGGTGGTGGTGGTTAACATTGTCTTTTGTCGTTAGTATTTTTCACTTCCGTAGTGAGTCTTGGAGTAAATTTTGACTGGAAAGAAAGCACAGGCTGTTAGATAATGGCAAAACATCAAGCCACATGTCTAACACCACCAATTCTTTCAAATAAAGTTGGTATCAATGTATCTGCTTAAAATAATGAGGCCCACTATTTCCACTCATCCACATACTTTATATTTTGTCTTTCTTACATTTGTTTTTCCCTTGATTCCATCAATCCACGCACTATTTTTCTTTCAAGATTCATCCTCACCTCTGTTAAAAAGACTTTTCTCTGCACTCCAGCCTGAGAGACAGAGTGAGACTCCAACTCAGCAACAACAAAAAATACTTTTCAATTACTAATATTTTCTGGCATGTATATTTATTGTTTGTGATATGTATTTGGTCTTCAGTCTTACACTTTATTCTGGATTGTTTCAAGCTTGTGGGCTTCTTGAAGTGTTATATATTTTTGTATACTTCACAGGTCTAAGAGTTAGTAGTTCTCAGTAAATGTTTAGTGAATTTATTAATATTGTTATATGTAATTCTGTGGATCAGTCGTTCATCATAAATGCCTCCGTTTGTTTGACTATAACAAAGCACCATAAACTGGGGGGCTGAAAAACAAGAAATGTATTTATCACAATCAGTTCAGGGAACTGGAAAGTTCAAGAGCTGGCAAGATTTGGTATCTGGAGAGGGTCTGCTTCCTGGTTTATAGATGTCCATCATTTCACTGTGTCCTCACATGGTGGAAGAGGTGATGGAGCTCAGCGGAGTCTTTTTAAAAAGGGTACTAATCACATTCAGAATCTTTTCCCAAAGGTCCCATCTCCCAAAGTCTCTCCTCCAAATACTCTCACATTAGAGATTAGATTTAAACATATGAATTTGGAAGGGACATAAGCATTTAATTGATAACACTAAAAATACAGGAATTTTTTTTTTTTTCAGTTGGAGTCTTACTCATGTTGCCCAGGCTAGATTGCAGCGGCATGCTCACAGCCACCGTAGCCTCGGCCTGCAGGGCTTAGGTGATCCTTCTGCCTCAGTCTTTCAACAGGAATGTTTTAAAGGGATAAAGGCATTTGGAAAATTTAGCAAAAGACATGAATCAAAAATTCACAGAATATGTGAGTGTGTGTGTGTGGGTGTGTGTGTGTGTGTGTGTGTGTGTGTGTATGACCAATAGGCACACAAAACTATTTAGCTTTAAGAGTCATCAAAGAAATACAAATGGCAATGAGATATACACATTTCACTTTTAAAATAGGCAGAGATATTTTTAAGTAATAATATTCAATGTTGAAGAAATTGTAATGAGAAAGGAATATCTTTTAACTACTAGAGGAAGTGTAAATTAGCACAACCTTTCTGAAAGTCAATTAGCAGTATGAATGAAGATCTTAAAACAATTCATACCTTTTTATTTCATTTCTAAAAATCTACCTTATGGGAATAATCAGAGATTTGCCAAAGAAATGTGTGGGAAAAAATGTTCCTCAGCATTATTCATAACAGCGCATAAAAAAGCAAATATCAACCAATAAGAGAGAGGATAAATAATAGTACATATAATGAGATTTTTATGTTGCCATTAAAAATGATGTTTCAAAGAATATTTAATGGCATACAATATGACATGAAGTGAAAAGTCAGGCTACAAATCTGTATATAAAAATGTTAACAATTTTATTAAAGTCTAGCCACACAGACAGACAAAATAAAAAGAAAAAAAGGAAAAAAAGTAGATGGACCAAATTAAAATAATAATAATAATAAAATGATCTTTTTAGTTTCAAATGTATGGATGATTAGCTTAAATGAAAATGGATGAAATACCCTTCTCACTTTTATTATTTTTGAATACAAGTGCCTGTTGTGATTATCTTCTCCCTGTTATTTACTGTTGTTTTAGTGGACACGTGGAGATTACAACCTGCATTCTTGACCTTAAACTCAGAATTTTTACTGTTTCCCAGACAATGCAAGTAATAGCCCTTTTAACAGCATCTTTTGTGCTACTATTATGCATTGGGCTACTATGTTTTAGTATACACTGGTAAATGTTTGGCAACCAATTACCTGAGGAAAATGTATGCACATATACATACATGAGTTTATCATACTTTTTTTTTTCCTCTTTTAATTTTTATTTTAAAATTGTGGGGTACATTTCAGGGTGAGGTATACAAATATGCATTGTGCAGGTATGCTTGTTGATGAAGTGTGCCCACCCTACTCCAGCAGATATCGACTATTGTCAATCCCATCACCCCGCCCCCCCGTCCCCCTCCCCCAGTTTCCCACTACTGTCAATCCTTTTCTTATAGTGTTATGGTAGTTGTTCAAGGTCCACTTGTGAGTGAGAACATGTGATACTCAGATCTTTGTTTCTGTGAGAGATCACTCAGTATTATAAACTCTAATTCCATCCAGGTTGCTGTGATGTTCATGATTTTGTTCTTCTTTATGGCTGTGTAATATTCCATTGTGTATAGGTACCACATTTTTTGTATCCAGTCTTCTTTTGATGGGCAGCACGGTTGATTCCATGTTCTTGCTATTGTGAACAATGCTGCAATAAACATACGTGTGCAGGTTTTTTATAGAGTGTTTTGAGCTCTTCCCAGTATACTCCTAGTAGGGGGATTGTGGGGTCAAATGGAAGATTTATTTTTGTGTATGGAGATAGGTAGGGGTCCTGATTCAGTCTTCTGCAGGTGGCCAGTGAGTTTTCCCAGCACCATTTACTGAATAGATTCTTCTCTCCCCAGTAGTGGGTGGAGGAGGCTTTGTCAAAGATGAGTTGATTGAGAAATTGTGGTTTTGCTTCTGGAATCTCAACTCTATTCCATTGGTCTATATACCTATTCTTGTACCAGTACCAGGCTGTTTTGATTATTGTAGCTTTATAATAAAGTTTAAAGTCTGGGAGTGTGATACCTCTTGCTTTTTTTTTTTTGTTTCCATATAAATTCCTGTATTGTTGCTTCTAAGTCTGAGAAGAATGTTGTTGGTAATTTGATCGATATTGTGTCAAAATCTGTAAATTTTCTTAAGAGAATGGGCATCTTAACAATGTTGCTTCTTCCA
>NW_007232940.1:530766-591383 GCF_000164805.1 Carlito syrichta | reverse complement strand
TAGCTTAAATGAAAATGGATGAAATACCCTTCTCACTTTTATTATTTTTGAATACAAGTGCCTGTTGTGATTATCTTCTCCTGTTATTTACTGTTGTTTTAGTGGACACGTGGAGATTACAACCTGCATTCTTGACCTTAAACTCAGAATTTTTACTGTTTCCCAGACAATGCAAGTAATAGCCCTTTTAACAGCATCTTTTGTGCTACTATTATGCATTGGGCTACTATGTTTTAGTATACACTGGTAAATTCCATGTTCTTGCTATTGTGAACAATGCTGCAATAAACATACGTGTGCAGGTTTTTTATAGAGTGTTTTGAGCTCTTCCCAGTATACTCCTAGTAGGGGGATTGTGGGGTCAAATGGAAGATTTATTTTTGTGTATGGAGATAGGTAGGGGTCCTGATTCAGTCTTCTGCAGGTGGCCAGTGAGTTTTCCCAGCACCATTTACTGAATAGATTCTTCTCTCCCCAGTAGTGGGTGGAGGAGGCTTTGTCAAAGATGAGTTGATTGAGAAATTGTGGTTTTGCTTCTGGAATCTCAACTCTATTCCATTGGTCTATATACCTATTCTTGTACCAGTACCAGGCTGTTTTGATTATTGTAGCTTTATAATAAAGTTTAAAGTCTGGGAGTGTGATACCTCTTGCTTTTTTTTTTTTGTTTCCATATAAATTCCTGTATTGTTGTTTCTAAGTCTGAGAAGAATGTTGTTGGTAATTTGATGGATATTGTGTTAAATCTGTAAATTTTCTTAGGAGAATGGGCATCTTAACAGTGTTGCTTCTTCCAAGCCATGAGCATGGAGTATTTTTCCACTTGTTTGTGTCATCTTTGATTTCTTTGAGCAGTGTTTTGTAGTTTTCATTGTAACGATCTTTCACATCTCTGGTTAGGAAGATGCCAAGGTATTTCATTTTTTTGTGCCTATTATGAATAAAATTGTGCTTTTTATTTGGGTTTCTGTTTGTTTGTTATTGGTGTATAGAAATGTAATTGTCTTTTGCACATTTATTTTATACCCTGAGACTTTGCTAAAGTCCTTTATCAGTGCAAGGAGGTTTTTGGCAGATTCTCTTGGGCTTTCAAGGTATAGAATCATATCATCTGCAAAGAGAAATAACTTGACTTCTTCTTTTCCTGTTTGGATACCCCTGATCTCCTTCTCTTCTCTGATTGCTCTAGCTAGGACTTCCAGAACTATGTTGAACAGGAGGGGTGAGAGTGGGCATCCTTGTCTTGTTCCAATTTTCAGGGGGAATGTTTCCAATTTTTGTTTGTTTAAGAGTATGCTGACTGTGGGTTTCTCGTAGATAGCTCTTACTATTTTGAGGTGTGTTCCACCTATGCCTAGATGTTCAAGGGTTTTTATGAAGAAGGGGTGCTGGATTTTATCAAAAGCTTTTTCTGCATCTAACGATATAATCATGTGGTTTTTGTTTTTACATCTGTTGATGTATTTAATTATGTTTATGGTCTTCCAAATGTTGAACCAGTCTTGCATCCCAGGGATGAAACTTACTTGGTCATGACAGATGATTTTTGAGATGTGTTGTTGAATCCAGTTTGCTAGGATCTTGTTGAGAATTTTAGCATCTATATTCATCAAAGATATTGACCTGTAGTTCTCTTTCTTTGTTGGGTCTTTACCTGTCTTGGGTCTCAATGTTATGCTAGCTGCATAAAATGATTTGGGGAGAGTTCCATCTTTCTCAATCACCTGGAATGCTTTCCATAGGATTGGTATCAGTTCCTCTTTGTATGTTTTGTAGAATTCTGCTGGAAAGTCATCTGGTCCAGGTCTTTTGTTTGGTAGGTAGTTTTCTTGTGACATAGTCAATTTCCTTGATTGCTATTGGTCTATTTAGGGTCTCAATTTCTTCTTGTTTCAACCTAGGAAGGTTGTGTGATGTCAGAAAGTCCTCCATTTCTTTTAGGTTTTCAAGTTTGTTTCCATACAATTGTACATAGTAGTTCTGATAATCTTTTGTATTTCTTTAAGGTCAGTTGTGACTTCATCTTTTGTGTTTCTGATTGAGTGTATTTGGACTTTTTCTCTCTTTTTCTTGGTCAGTCTGGCTAGGGGATCATTGATCTTGTTTATCCTTTCAAAGAATCAGTTTTTTGTTTTGTTGACTTTTTGTATTATCTTTTTGTCTTCTATGTCCTGGATTTCGGCTTTTATTTTGGTGATCTGGATTCTTCTGCTAAAGTCAAGGTTTTGGTGGTCATGCTTTTCCAACTTCCTTAGGTGACCTGTTAGGCTGTTAACTTGTGATCTTTCCATTTTCTTTATGTGTGTTTATAAAGATACGCATTCCCCTCTTACTTCTGATTTCATGGCATACCAGAAGTTTTGGTATGATGTTTCTTCTTTTCATTTGTTTCCAGATACCTTTCAATCTCTGTTTTGATTTCACTGTTAACCCAGGAGTTACTTAGCATCATGCTGTTTAGTACCCAAGTCTTTGTGGGTCTTAGGGGAACGTTGTTGGTGTTGATATTTATTTTTATTCCACTCTGGTCTGAGAAGGTGCATGGCAAAATTTCAATCTTATGAAATTTATGTCTGATTTATGGTCAATGATGTGGTTGATCTTGGAGTACATTCCATGTGGTGATGAGTGGAATATATATTCTGTGATAGTTGGGTAGAGTGTTCTGTAGGTATCAATTAAGTCCATTTGTTCAAGAGTCTCATTGAGCTTTTGAATCTCTTTGTTGATTTTTTTGTCTTGATGATCTGCCTAGGGTTGTGAGTGGGGTATTAAAGTCCCCAGCTATGATAGTGTTAGAGTCAATCTCTTTTTTAAGTTTGCCCAGAAGCTGCTTTACAAACATTGGTGCTCCTATGTTGGGTGCATATATGTTTAGGATGGATATTTCTTGTTGATGGATGGAATCTTTTATAATTATACAGTGACCTTCTTCATCTTTTTAAATTTGTAATACCTTAAGGGGTATTTTGTCTGAGATTAAGATTGTGGCTGGGTTTGGTGGCTCAGCCTGTTATTCCAGCACTTTGGGAGGCCAAGGCTAGTGGATTGCCTGAGTCCACAGGTTCGAGACTCACCTGGGCAACTTGGTGAGACCTCATCTCTACAATAAATAAATAAAAATTACCATGAGTGGTAGCATGCGCCTGTAGTTCTGGCCACTTGGAAGGCTGAGTCCAGCAGGTCAAGGCTGTGGTGGCCGGGAGTGTGCCACTACACTCCAGCCAGGGTGACAGAGTGGGACTCCAACTAAAAAAAAAAAAAAAGATTGCAACTCCTGTTTTCTTTTGTGTTCCATTCGTCTGAAATTTTGCTTTCCAGTCTCTTACTCTGAGTCTGTGAGTGTCCTTTCTGGTGAAATGAGTCTCTTGGAGACAATATATTGTTGCCTCATGATATTTTAGCCATTTTTCCATTCTATGTCTTTTCAGTGGTGCATTTAGTCCATTCACCTGCAAGCTAATTATTGAAATACGAGTTTATCCCTGTCATGAGGTTCTTATAGAGTTGTTGTTGTTACTGTTTGTTTGCTGGGCTTCTTTTGATTTTGGAGTTGATTCATGTGTGTTTTCAATCTTTTTTCCACACTCTTGTGAAGAATGTTGTTGTACTTGTTTCTCTTTCTTCTGTGTTTAATATTTTCTTAAGTGTTCCTTGTAGAACTGATCTAGAGGCAGTGCAAGTTCTTAGGGATTGAATGTCTAGGAAAGATTTTAATTCTCCCTCATTGATGAAGCTTAGTTTATCTGGATAGGTAATTCTTGGTTGAAACTGACTATATTTGAGAACTTTGAAGATTGAGCTCCAAGCTATCCTAGCCTGAAGTGTTTCTGTAGATAAATCTGCTGCTATTCTAATTGGTTTTCCCCAGTAGGTAGTTTGACCATTATCTCTTGCTGCCTTTAGGATTTTTCTTTTATACCTACTTTGTTTAGGCAAATTATTATGTGTCTAGGAACTGGTCTTGTCATTTGTTGTCTTGTAGAAGTTCTCTGAATCTCTGGAGTTTGAATGGTCACATCCCTGATGAGATGAGGGAAGTTTTATTGAATAATTTCATGGAATGTTTGTTCCAGGGTGGTCTCTGTCTCTCTTTCTGCCTCAGGAAGTCCAGTCCCCTTGGTTCAGACTCTTGAAGTAATTGCACATCTCTTGAAGGTTTTGTTCTGTCTTTTTAAGCTTCTTTTCTGTTTTTGACAGTTTGAGCTGGTTCTATATTTTGGTCCTCAAGCTCTGAGATTCTTTCTTCTGCTTGGCAAATTCTGCTTTCCATTCTTATTAGTTTGTTATTTATTTCAATCACAATATTCTTTACTGCCATTATCTCAGTTATCAACTCCTTCCTACTTTCTTCTTGTCTCTCCTCAATTCTTTTTAATCTCTCTATTAATGTCTTGATATCTGGGTTTGTAGTTTGAGACCAGTCATTCTGGGGGCTCTTCATTGTTTGCATACCAAAATCTGTTTTCTCAGTGTCTGACCTCCCAGGGGTCTGAAAGATACCCATATTCTTCTTTTGGTTTTTCTTCATTTGTGTACACCCCCCCACACACACTTCCCCCCCCTTCCTTAATTCTGCTTTACAGGAATGGTGGAATTGCTTTTACTTCTTTTTGCTCAGTCTTCTATTCTTCCTTATGTGGATTCTCTGGCTTTTTTCACTTCTGAAGCTGGACTGTAGGTTGGGGAATGTACTTTTTGCAGTTTTGAGATTTAGTTAAGAGGGGAGCTGTGAATCAGAATCTGTCTGCAGATCCCAGTATCCACCAACAGGTGTATGGGCACCCTGGAACCCACTTCCCACTGCTTTACAATCTGTCCTTGCAGTGGGGGTTTAGGTTTGCTCCCTGGAACAAAATGAGGCAAGAAAAAGGAAAATAATGGAAGAAGGAAGGAGGGGGTCAAGAGGAAGGTAGAGAGAAGAGTACAGGGGGAAACAGACAGACATACCAGCTAACAAATGAAAAGAGAAACAAAGAAGAAAAGAAAAGGAAAAAAACCCTACAGCATACAGGTAATCATACAAACACACAGTCCAATAAAATCTTGCCTATTGTTGCAGACTTTCCCTATGCAAACGGGGTCTAAAGAATAGAAAGAAGTAAGAAAAAAAATCAGTAAAATAACAAAAGCAAAGCAAGTATGAAAATGTTATCAAAGCCTTAATGAAAGAGAAAAAAAACTAAAACAAAAAGCAAATGAAAGTGATAAAAAAAAGTCAAAAAATAAAAACAAGAATCATACTGATTCTGAGGTCCTTGCTGTATGTCCAGAGTTCCTTCCTATCTGATCTCTAGCCCCTCCCCTGCTTTCATTGCTGGTAGATAGGGCTACTCATAGCTTGGGTCAGTTGCTGTAGTCCTACTTTGGGAGGGGAGTGAGTCAGATCCGGGTTCACTCTGCTTGCTACCTGACAGATCTGCCACATATATCTGAGTTGTCTGTTTCTGATTCAGCCTGGGGGAGGGACTTCTGTCTCTCCCGATTGGATGAGATTACCTTAGGCAACAAGTTGGAGGTTGCAAAGAGGTAGGTGGAGCAATGCAAATCTTTGCCTGATCCTGGGTCAAAGAAAATGGCTGAGGTGGGCGGCTCCTCACCAGGCACAGACTCTTCTCTCGCTTTCCTGATCCTCTCTCTCCACTGATCAGATTCAGGGCTCCAACTGATCTGTTATGACAGGTGATGGTGTGGGCCAGGTGCCAGGTGAATCAGCTGGATTCTCAGGCTTTTCTCAGGCACATTTCCAGGGCAGCAGACGCTCCTGCATACAGTCTTGCCAGCTGTGCTCCAATCTCAGGGTGGTGGGAACTTGCAGTCACCCTCAGAAGGGGGACCTGGGTGCATGCACTCGAGATTCCCCTCAGACGAACTTTCATGCTCCCACCAGTGCCCATCCACTCACTCAGAGAGTCTTTATGAACACTTGCCCCCATGGAGACACTTACAGACCAACCTGTCAGTCACTATCTTAAGCGCCTCCCCTGGAGTTTATTATACTTTTTTCTGATATAAAGGATGCATAGCAATAAGTATACAAAAAATAACAAAATATATAATACTCTATTGTAAATTCTGTGTAGCCGATTGTTTCTCATAGAATGCTTACTTTAAATTTTTTAAACTCTTGCATTCTTAGTCAAACTATGGTTACAATTGTTGAATAAGTGAATGGATTCATATCTTAATTATATTAGCAAGCATTATGAAAATGAAACAATGAAAACAAATATCAGAGTTTGACACACTAACATAAGCAACTTCTTTGCAAAGTTATGTAATAATTAACCAGCATAACTAACTTTTTCTTTATTGTTTTCTGGACAATCAATAAAGACAATAAATCAAGCTCTGAGTTGTGTTAGCCAATTTCAGTAGTGTAAATATTCTCACAGTGGCCAACTTTAAGTTATAATGGGACATCACTGAATACATGTTGGGTAGAGATGTGCAATAGTACACCATTATGTAGTATTTTTATCATATAAATATAATAGATGAAAATAACCTCAAGGCCATAGGTAAAATACAATGTAGTAAAATAATTTGGAATTGATGGATTTTGAGTATTTATTACATTAGCTTCTAATATAATTTATGTAATTATAATTTATACAATTTAATTTTTAATAGTGGTTAAAATAGGACATTTAACAGCCAAGTTTCAGAATTACTGAATGTATAGCTGTAAATTTCTAAAGGTTGGCACTAACTTGCTCCAGCATGTCACTGGAACCTATATATTCTCCAACTCTTTAAGATATTATTTCATTTTGAACATTTACACTTATTTCTATATTTCCTCTTTTTGATGATTTTTGTTTATTATTGTATTGTCATGTTTATTTTTAGAATCATTTTTGGAATCAAATTCCAAAAAGATTTCTCTTTAGTATCTATTTTAAGTAGTAGTCTGCTGATAACAAATTCTCAAATTTTTGTCTGTGTAATAGGCAGAATAATGGTCCCCAAAGATGGTCACATCCTAGTCTTCAGAACTTGTGGATGTGTTACTTTTCATAACAAAAGAAACTGCAAATGTGGTTGAAAGTATGCACCGTGAGATAAGAAAATTAGTTTAGATTATCCAGATGGTCCAATCTAATTGCATGAGTGTTTATAAGTGAAGTCTCCTTGACAGTTTCAGGAAACCAGAGGGGTAGTTTCATTCCCAATGTAGGAAACATTGACCCACCTTGCTGATTTTCAAGATGGAAGAAGAAATATGAATGAATGACTTCTAGAACCCTGGTAAGACAAGGAACAGGATTCTTTTTCCTAAAGTATCCAAAATTGAATGTATGCCTGCCAATACCAAGATTGTCACCCAGTAGGACTGGTATTGGGCTTCTGATCTGTAGAATTATAAGATTAATTTGAATTGCTATTTCAGTAAATTTGTGGTAATTGGTTATGGCAACAATAGAATATTAATGTAGTTGTAATGTCTTTACTTTCATCTGTGAAGTATTTTTTTGGCAACGTCTGAATTCTAGACTGGAATTTTTTTTTCAGTTTAAAATGCATTTTATTATCTTGTGGTTTCATAATTTCTAAAAGTTAGCTATTTTTCTTGGCTCCATAGTTCCACTTCTGAAAAATAAATCTGTCTTTGTTCTCTGGCTTTTAGATTTTCTGTTTATTTTATTTTATTTTTTAATAGTTTTACTATAATGTGCTATACTAGTTTTGTTTTGTTTTGTTTGTATTCTCCCTGTTTTGGTTTTCATATACTCTTTAAATCTGTGACTCAATGTCTTATTGATTTTGAAAAATAATCTCTCAGTATCTGTTCAAAATACTTTTGTTCCATTCTCTTTCTTTCTCTCACCTATTCTGGGACTCAAGTCTTTAAGTATGCTAAACACCTTTATTGTAGTCTAGATGTCTGCTATGCTTTTTTCATATTTTGCATTCTTTTTTTCTTTTTATGCCTCATATTAAATATTTTCTACTCTTCTGTCTTCTCATTTTTGAATTCCATCTTCCATTCCATTTAATACTCTTTTAAAAAAATCTATTCAACTCAATATCTGTTATTTTCTGTTTCCATCTGATTTCTTCTCACATATTTAAGTCCATGTCAATATTATGGGTTGTTTTTTCATCTATTTGTAACTCATTAATCTTACTTATTTTAAAGTCTCCATTGGGTAATTCTCACAACTGTTTCACCCAGGATGAATATTTTAAACTTTTTTTTCCTTCTATTTGGGGTTATTTTGATCTGTTGAAGAGCATTTATTTAACTGGCTGCTAGATATTACATGTGAGGAATTCTAAAGATCCTGAAGATGTTATCTTTCAGAGAGAATTTATTTTATTTTTTTGGCCACTAGCTAGAATATGATTATACCACCTTAATCAGTCAAGACTGTTTATTTATCATTTGCCCCTACTTCTAGTCATAGCCCTTCCAGGCTCTCAAGAAAGCCTGGATTGTTTACCTAGACTTCTCTTTCTTCATTGTTCAACTTTCATTTTTATCTCCCAAGCTCTAAAAAACTGATTTTGAAAATTGAGAGTCTTTGCTTCTTAGAAGCGTCTGTCTCTGATATCTTGTCTCTTAAATCCTAATTGCTTTGATTGTTCTCTATGCCTTTAAATAACTGTTTTTTTCTTTGTATTTATCCAGCTTTTATATTTGTTTCTGTCAAGATGTTTAGCACCAGCTATTCCATTAAAATCAGAGCAGAAATGGTTAAAATCAGAAGCAGAAATGATTCAGGGACTATGTTTTATTTCTGTATGTACAAAGATTTAAGTGAGTGTTGTCAAATAGTAGATACTCAAGGTGAGTTAATAAAATAAATAAATTAATTCATGGATGGAAAATATTATTTGTGATTTTAAGGAAAGAACTGGGTATTTGAAACAATTTGCTCACCACTCATGAAAACTGCACTTACTGAATTATACTTTGATTTTATGTCAACTATCCACATTGTCAGGCACTAAAAATTAATAATTCTATGGAAAGTATTATGATGGTATTGTTAGATATGTTGTTGAGGAACTTGTTTATTATGGGTGTAGTGTTCTTTTTAGGAGAGTACTCAGAAAACATACTCATCTGTCTGCGATGCCAAGGATAATTGTCCTTTGCCATATCAATTGGTCTGTTTTTGTTCTAAATTTACTATGTTATGTAACTGCTCAGGGTTTTGTTTTTTGATTTTGCTGATACAAAACTAAGAGGACATTTTATGGTTTATCCATCTTAAGTCCACATGATATATGATTTAGCTTTATTTCTCACATTTTATGTTCCTGACATTTTTTTGTTCTTATTACACCTGCTTTGAATATTTTATTTTGTTTTATTGTTTTGGTTGTTACTTCGGGTCCTTTATGGAACAAGATAGAGCACAAATTATTTGAATTTTTAACAGTGTTTTCTATAACATGTGTTCTTTCCCAAAACTGTGATAGACCATATTAACATTGGCAAGAGGGCCTTGGTAAATAGAATACATACAGAAATATTGTATACTTTAAATAACATATTTGCAATTTTTATTTTTATTTAATATCTAATAAAATAGTGCAAGCATTAATTAACAGTGACACCTCTCCAATAGATAAGGAAACCAACAAAATTAGACGCCATGTGAATAAGTTAGAATTCAAGCCAAATATCTTTATTCCAATGTAATTCAAGGAGAAAATAATTAATAGAAGTGGGTTTGCTTATTTAAAAAAGTACCAAGACCTTGGATGCTTATTCCCACTGTCTTTCTCCCTTGCTTATGAGTGTCTTCAATTAAACAGTACAAATATTTTCTTAAGTATGATAATGCCATTTTATTTTGGCTTAGTACTTACAAATCCTTTCTTTGCTTATCACCACACTTTCTGTAAAATAAGAACCCTTTAATTCGCCTTTCACACATTTCTGCTTAAAGGTACACCTTCAAATGGATCAAACTTAATTGCATTGTGGCCCTTAGCCACTTCAAATTCCTCAATCAATTCACCTCAGACTCATCTTCTTTCAAGACTAAACAACCCCATTTTTCTTAATCTCTTCTCATATGTTCAGTAATCCCTTCCATTCCATTTATCATTTCTGTTGCCCTATGCTCTCTCCAATTTAGCTATAATGTTCTTCAAATAAGGTCCTCTATCAGATGGGCACATGCTTAAAACTTCCTCTTCTACACTCATATTAGACCAACTACAAAGCTGCTCTGGTAATTTCAGTTTGCATGATTATTATAAGCCCCAAATCAATGGAATGTTAAAGGCAATATTCCAACGGGGTAGTAACAAATGACATTTCCTTGTGCTAATATTTTGAGATGATATGATGTTTTGCCCCCCAAAAAGAAATGGTGAGTCTTCAAATCTCAAAAAAGGAAGTGCTTTGCCTGCAATATGGATCTTTAATATGTGATACCCATATTAAAGAACTACTTTGCAATTTCAAGAGGTAATGTTATAATCATGAATATTAAATATAGTTCCTTTTCCCAAAATGCTCAATGACTCTTTTCAAAAGGTGACCTATCATTATCAAGGAGATGAGCTTGATGTGAATTCAGGGTCTTTGTAATAATGAATCAAATTCATCATAAGATGATATCTGCTTAATAAATAAATAAATAAACAAAAACTCAAATGCACCCTAAAGAAGCTAGCCTTCAGCTCTCTGAGGCATCTCAAAAAAGAAAGAAATGCTGGTATAAAAAACATCAATTATAAAAGCCCCTGAGTGATAAACAGCTACTTCCATGTAAGGAGTAATTACTATCTCCAGAGCTGACCCAGAGAATCTCTGTAGGGAGTGAATGCAATCGTGTAGTTGGAGCCATATGCCATGGGCATCTCTATGCACTGATGGAGAGAACTCATTTGGGAATGAGTTAGAGGAAGTCATGTGCATTTATGCAAAACAGTCTTGCAATTCTGTTTTAAAGGCTCAAATACTATATTCAGATTCTTGAGGGAATGACACAGTGGCAAAACCGGAAGTTGGGAAAAGCAGGTCACTGATTAGCTCTTAAGAGCAAGCACTCAGTTGAGACAGGCATGAAGAGCATGGCTGAGCAGTCTAAAAGGCTTGGAATGTGTGTTGGCAATGGTGTTGAGCATTTCAAATGCATTTGGCAGTTCTGACACTTGGACATTCAGAGAATAACCAGCTTTGTATTGTTTAGTGGCAAGTGACAGAGTACCCATTTTACTAGTTTAAGGAAAAAATGATAATTTCTTGGCCCTGGTAACTGAAAATGTTGGTCATGTTCTGGTTTCAGACACAGATGGAACCACAGGAGATCAAATGGTATCCTCAGTATTCAATCTTTATCTATCTTGTAACTGTGATTTCCTCTGTCTTTCCTACTGTCAGGCAGGGCCTCCACTGGTGGTGGTAAGACAGCTGTGAGCAGCTCCAAGGTTATATTTTATATGCTATTCTCTCAGAAACTCAGTAGAAAGAGTGTGTTTCTTTCCTAACAGCTCTAAAAGAAGTGCAAAATGAGTCTCATAGACTCTGGGCAGGCTTGGTTCATGGGTTCATCCCTGGGTGTCACCCCTTAGCCCCACTCAAATCACCTCTTTCAGGCTAAGAGCAAGATGACCCCCCTCTCCTCAAATAGCATGTAATGAAAGGAGCAGACTGACATTTCTTGAAGGGATAATTACGGTGTTGATATTAGAAAAAGAAATGAATGAAAACAAAAAGCAAAAAAAAAAAAAAGCTGTTTAATTCAACATAGAATTAAAAGGAAAAAAGCTCTTTTGGGAAGCCCCATAGGACTATAAAAAGTAGAGAGTGAAATCCCTCACCACATTTAAATACTTATGCATATTTCTGACTACTACACTGCCCCAGTAACGTTTAAAACGTTGTTGAGAACAAAAATCCCAAGGGATGTCTTTGGGCATTTGAGATTTGCTTAAATTTAAGGTTAGCAACAGTCATAAGGAAAGTTGCTCCAACAACCCTAGGAATTACTGAGGTATTTTTTTCTTCACTTTTTTCGTTTGTTTGTATGTTGTAAGAAATGGGAACACTGTGTTAAGTGATTACAAACCTTAGTCCATTTAATCATTAAAACAGTCCTGAAAAGTAGTAACATTTATAGTTTTTATACATGTGGAAACTTAGTCACAGGAGGTTAAATGGCTTGCTTATAGTTCTACAATCATTGGTGGCAAAACTGAAATTAATATATCAATTTATTTGACACTTTTTTAAATATCATACGGACCTCAATACTCTAAATTAGTAATACCACTTGAAAAGAAGAGAAAGTAAACTCTAGTTTTATTATTAAAAGTAAAACTGTTTTTGTAATCACCATATACAATACGCCAAATCCTTGCTTCCAATAGTTGCTAGTCCTATTATAAACGATTCGAAGAGAACTAAGGGTTTATTCCACATATCTAGGTTTTGTAGTTTGGTAGTTCCTCCTGCATTACAGTATGTGGTTAAAAATGTGGTTAACAAAGTTGAATAATATTAATTCAAAACCCATTTCTACTACTTATTAGACGTATTAATTCAATGGGGGGTTTTTTAACCTGTTTTCAGTTTTCCCAAATATTAAATAGATCTGATATTTTTACTTACTTCTGAAAGCTACTTTGAGTATTAAATTGATTATATATGAAACATTTTTAAAAGAGTGCCTTTTATACAAATTCACTCACTAAATGTTGTATTATTATTATTGTTATTGTTATTATTATTGTTAAAAATAATGCCCTATGACATAATTAAGAACCCAAGAAATTCAGGAAGCAGGGTCTATGTGTTCAAGTTAATAAAAGATAAATATAAAGCATTTTTGTCGTTATTGTAGCCTGAAAGAAACAGAGCCAAATATACACGTGGGAAATTGATGATTACAATTTATTCTGTAGTCATCAAGAATGGGTTCTCAGCAGGGAAAGAAGTCAAACACTATAGGAACAAAAGTAACAGCCATTTAAATGTCATCAACACAAAACCTCAGATTCCACATTTGTTCATTTGGGATCATCATACCCATAGCTAGTAACTTATAGAGACTTAACATGAAGCAATGTCATAGTTTGTGATATATGGTAGATTCCAGCATGACTTAGAGGTTAACTGAAATCGTCATGGACAAAGGACTCTGTCTGACTTTTCAGACCCTAAATTGTGCTTTTTCCATTAGCAGTTTCAAAAACAAACAAACAAGTAAAAAGTATCAGTTTTCAAGTAACCTAAAATTTAGAAAACTTCTAACGTATTTAAAATAATAATGATAATAAAAACTTTAAGTGACTAAAGTTCATCATCATTTCCTTTCTCAACTACCTGTTCTAAATTTTTCTCTATGTCTGCCAGTATATTTGGCTGGTATGGATGATTTACTGCATGAAATGAGCCAAACCCTAATCCTTGAACTTTGCCATAAATTCCACACTGTATCTGCTATAGGCTGAATGTTTGTGTACTTCCCAAAAATTCATGTTAACTCCTAATATCCAGTGTGCTGGTATTTGAAGGTGGGGCTTCTGAGAGGTGATTAGGTCATGAGACCAGAGCCTTCATGACTAGGATTAGTGCTCTCATAAAAGAGGTCCCAGAGAGGATTTTTGCCCCTTCTGCCATGTGTGAACTAGAAAGCAACCATCTGAGACAGGTAGCACCCTCTCATCAGACATTGAATCCACCAGGACCTTGACCTTGGACTTCTCAGCAACTAATACTGTTAATACCCTAGAGCCAGCCATGTGGCAGAGTAACTTGTGTGAAGTCCAAACCTGCTGCAGAGCCCTTTTCTACTCTGGGATCCTCTTGTATATGTCTGTTTTTTGGGGTCATTCAGGATATGGACTGGAGCAATAGCCTCAAATGTACAATTTGTCGTCTTCAGGATCTGAAGACCCTTGTGAGATATTTTGCTTCCTATGTCACCATGGGAGGTCTGAGATACAATCATTTGTCTTTTAGTTTGAGAGATGTGTCACAGCATATCTGAGACCCCTGGAATCCTAAAAATGTCACTGATATATTGGTCCCCTGAATCTTCATCATGTTTGTCTCCTACTCTCTTGCGGGCTTGTGTCTTACTAAAGCCTCTAATATACTTGTGACTTCTTTCTTGTTCATGCTAATTAGCATATAGTCATTACATAATGGACAGCTGTAATATTCTGAGATATGTCAAGACAGTCCATTTTTCTTTGGTCTGCATTTTGACAGAACATATGAGAGTTATCACAAAGTCCTGGGCAAGTCTATCCTTGCAGGCTGTTGTCTCTTTCATGTGAATACAAACTGTTTTGGATTCACCCTTTTAATAGATATGGTAAAAAAAAATCATTCATCAGATTAATGACTGAATACCATGTGCTTGAGGCCATTTTTATCTGCTCTAGCAAAGGTGCCACATCTGATACTATATCTTCAATAGGGATACTACTTGACCCAGTTGGCACTAGCCGGCTATTATCTTTCAGAATTCACCTGACTTTTAAAAGATATCGACTGATTAATTAAATGGAGGTATGATAGAATCCACTCTCTTTGTACTTTTTAGATCTTTAGATGGCACTACTTTCTGTCATTTTGCTTTTTAAATTTTTTCTGTAGCTACCTTGGTGAGAGAGGGAGGCTCAGTTTCAGAGGCTTCACTTGGCCATCCTCACTACAATAGCTCTTATTTCACAAGTGTAAGGACCTTATGGGAGTATAACTACCAAGTACGTCTATTCCAGTTATACAGTTAAGGGCCGGGACATGACTACTGTGTGGCTCCTTGTACCCACTGGACACATTGTGAACCAGCCCTGGGCCTGAATACTATTAACTATTTGGCTAACATATGCTTCAAGTTCAATAGGGTAACTATAATGTTGTTTCAGATGCCCAGGTTTTCTTTTCCTTTTTTTTGAATTGGAGTCTCACTCTGTCACCCAGACTGGAGTGCAGTGGCCGCTCCTGGCCACCGCAGCCTCGACCCACTGGGTGCCAGCGATCCTTCTACCTCAGCCTTCCAAGTAGTTGGAACTACAGGCAGTGCTACCACGCCTGGCTAATTTTTTTATTTATTGTAGAGATGAGGTCTCGCCAAGTTGCCCAGGCGGGTCTCGAACCTGCAGGCTTAGGCAATCCACTCACCTCAGCCTCCCAAAGCGTGGGATTACAGGCTGAGCCACTGAGTCCAGCATAGATCCCCAGGTTTTAACGTTAACTTGAACTTTCTGTTCTTGAAATATTTGGATAGTCCTTCATTCCCTGTTGTAAATGGTTGAAGGTCCCTTTGGGAAGTATAGAGGAAACATTATGCTGTACTTGCCATAATGTTCTAGAATGCTTTCTTCTGAAGATTTGGCTTCTTCTCAGTTAGTAGATTCCAGACATAAAAATGTGCTTTCAATCAAATAGCTAGGTAGGAGATCAGTCACCTGGTTAGTCTTGATTTATTCTGTTAGTGTAGATCATGAAGTATGCTTTCAGCTATTATTTATTTACAATATTCACAGTTTTCTGCAGGTCATGTCTTACAGCTGTCACTCCAAGCCTAGTGTTCATTATAATAATAATTATACCTATTTGGCTTCTGAGAATTGGGCACTGCTATCTACCCTTTTTTTTCTGGGATCATATCATTCCCAATGCTGTATAAAACCCAATTCTGTAATAATATCTCCCGATAGCAAGCTTAGCTCTCCAAGGACAACCATCACCCAGTTTCTCAGTGGTGCTGATGTTCTTCTTATCGTGAATTCTTTGTTGCTTTGGTCAACAAAATCCTCCAGGTTCTCCCAGGAGACACACTCAGCCAGTGGATTTTTCAGACTTACACAGTATATCTACTCTAACATGCCTACACCTTAGAGCTTTTTGCGTTCTTCTTCCATAGTCTGCCACAAGAGTTATAGTATTTCTACTTCATTTATTGCAGCCCATAACTTACTCTAAGCTCCTAAGAGTCATCCTAGCAGCATTTTAGCACTGCCTCTTGCGCCCTTGCCAGGGTGTTAAATTGTGGACCCCAGAACTACACTCACATCTAATGTGGTATTTACAATCATGCCAATCTGGTTTCAAGCTCAATGTTCTCTGACCCACTTCCTTTGTGTTAAAAAGGTTTGCATGTAAAAATTCATACAGCCGGGCTCAGTGGCTCAGCCTGTAATCCCAGCGCTTTGGGAGGCCGAGGTGAGTGAATTGCCTGAGCCCGCGGGTTCGAGACCCGCCTGGGCAACTTGACGAGACCTCATCTCTACAATAAATTAAAAAAAAATTAGCTGGGCGTGGTAGCAGACGCCTGCAGTTCCAGCTACTCAGAAGGCTGAGGCGGAAGGATCGCCGGAGCCCAGCAGGTCGAGGCTGCGGTGGCCGGGAGCTGCCACTGCACTCTAGTCTGGGTGACAGAGTGAGACTCCAACTCAAAAAACAAAAAACAAACATAAAAATTCATACAGATAAACAATTTAATATCTTTCTATTTTAGTGGTAATTTGTGTTTTTAAGTATAGGCTTTTAAAATATAAATGCTGGTACATTTTCCCCAATAATGGAAAGTAAAAATATGAATACTCATTTTCCTCGCTGATTTCTGTGAATTACCTTCATATGCTTATAAGAGGATACAATTATGATAATTGTATTTTTATAAAATTCAATTGATTCCTCCTAATAGAGTATCTGAAATAGATTAAGAGATTAATCAGTTGTTTAGATTAATAAATGATTAAATAATTATAATATAAGTAACTAAATGATTATATTTAAATTTTTTTTTTTTGGCTTTGTTCACTGATCAATACCAATCATCAAGAGCAGTGGTTGACACATAGTACTTTTGCAACAAACATTTGTTGAATGAAAGACTATTAAAAAATAGTGGTTATATATTTGCAAATGTATGCATGCATATACACATACATAGTTTTAATTTATATCAGTGTAATACAATTAAATATATTCTTATTTTAAAATATTTAAATAATATAAATACCTATAGTAAAAATGAAAGTTATATTCTATTCCAACTCAATTTATCTAATTTACTTATTTAACCAGTAGAAACTTTTATGTAATAATGCTTGTACTATGTGCAGAAAACATAATATTTAGTAAAGAGAGACTTCTCAGAGTCTGTTATTTTACTACCGTTTATTCTTGGAGATATTTTCTTATTTATTTTCAAACACAGACACATTCATATGTCAATTAAATTTTCTTTAATATAAATTAAATTTTACTGTGTATATGATTCTGTAACAAGTATTTGGGGTTGGACTAGGGTGTCTCAAACTTCTTTATGTCATGGCAAACATAAAAAATAATAATATATGGTTCATCAAGATATATCACGTACTACTTTTTAAAAAATTAATTTTTAGTAACGACATTGAATCATTAAATATTCTTTTAACAAATTATTGGATCTAGATTGTTAAATTTCAATCTAGAGTTTTTGTTTATATATTTATAAGTACGATTGAACAGTAAGTTTTTTAATCTTTAAAAAAAACCTATTCTTTTTCCGATGTTGGTAAAAGGATTATAGCAGCTTTACAGAATAACTTAAGAAGCTCTGCATTTTACCGTAAGATTTGGGATAGTTGTTACATGAATGATAGACTTACCCATAACATATTAATGGTTCTTATCTGTAAAACTGCTTGGTTTATTGCCTTTGATGGAAGTGGGAGAGAAATAATAAAATGAGATCTCAATTTTTCTCATAATTTTCAGTCTGTTTTAAATTATTTTGCTCCTTTGAAATCAATTTTGGTCATTAGTATTTTTCCAGAAAAGCATTCCAATTCATCTTTATTTTAAAATTCTATTTTTTAAACTTTATTCTCTGTAGTGGATGTCAACTTGCTTGTTTAAAGCGAGTTTGTGATTTCTCTCTTTTATCATCTTGACTGTACTATTACTGCAGCAAGCTCCTCCCCTGAATGAGAGCTCTGTCTGAGTTCTATAATCAGTGGGCTGGGTTTATGGACAAGCTGACTTGCCCAAGAGATAGGGGATTGATTTAGGAATGGGGTAAAATCTGTCCTCTTTCCCAAAATATCCAGAGAAAGAGTGCCTTTACTCTAGATGAAACCCATCAGTGTGTGTCACATTTCCAAAAATGCATGGAGTTACCTTTACTTTTTTCTTTTATTAGTATTATTATCATTTGGATACTTTCTGATCAATTACAAAGGTCTAAAATGTTAACACACTCCGGTTGACTTTCTAGCCCTAACTGACACAATAGCTAAGCTTTCACCAGGAATACGTCTTAGTTTTAGCTAAAGGTTCTATGATCCAGGCATCCTTTGTTATACTGCAGAAAAAGTATAACTGGATCCACTCTTTCATAAGCAAACCTCTATACTTCCCCCATAATCACCCCACTGATTCATGCTCTCTCTGCTTCTTCATTCTGAGCTAAGCTCAAGACAGTAACTGCCCTTACTTCTGTAGTTACGATCTTCTCTGTCCTAATTTCTATGTCAATCTAATTGCATATGCTTTCTGGCTTCCAGAATCTTTCAAAATTTCTCTCTTGCTGATCGCATCCCTTTCCCTGGTCCAGATCTGTGACAAATGTGTGCAAGTTTTAAAATCTTTACCTCGGCCGGGCTCAGTAGCTCAGCCTGTAATCCCGCGCCTTTGGGAGGCTGAGGTGAGTGGATTGCCTGAGCCCGCGGGTTCGAGACCCGCCTGGGCAGCGAGACCTCATCTCTACAATAAATCAAAAAATCAGCCGGGTGTGGTAGCGCATCCCTATAATTCCGGCTACTTGGAAAGCTGAGGCGGAAGGATCGCTGGAGCCCAGCAGGTGAGGCTGCGGTGGCCGGGAGCGGCCACTGCACTCCAGTCTGGGCGACAGAGTGAGACTTCAGCTCAAAAAAATAAATAAAATAAAATAAAATCTTTACCTCGCTTCTGCAAATGGTCATTTTGTCACTTTGTCGTATAAAAAAAAGGAACTCTTTGGAAGCTAGAGAAGTGCTATTTGTATTATATTTGCTTTTTAAGTGTATCTATTTACATGAGAACTGTAAGTAATTTTATAGTTGTATTTAGACAATATGTAGTTTATACAACATTTACAAATTTATGATTATGCAGTATTAGTGGTTATATTTAAAGTCACCTGTTTTCTTGTTTTCTGAAGAATCATTTTCAAAATGTTCCATGTTCTAGAAAAATGGCCATTTTGGCAGCCTGATGTGGACCTTGCTTGGAGATGATGATTGGAAAGCATTTCTACCACCATGCAAAGCATTCCTGATGTATGTCAGCACTCTCTGATTTTAAAGTATGTGTGTCTTTTACCACCCAGATTCCCACTCATGATAAGTGACATGTGGACTTTTAGTGCTCCCTGCTCCAGGGACTGTCTTTTCTGCTCAGACCGTGAAGTCCTTTCAGATTTCGGCAGCATTACTCATCTTGATTATGCCACCAGTCTCTTTGATGGGAGGCTCACCCGCTTTCCTTAAGAATAAGGACGCAATTTAAGGTTTAACTTCCAACATTTAAGGCACTTAAGGTGCCAGGTCCAATTTATTTACAGCTTCTGAGAGATGTCTACTTTCTGTGTGGATCATGCACTTTGGTTTGGGATTGCCTCTCTTCACTTCCCTCGCCATCCCTATGCACATGTGAAGTGAGCGCTTTTCTCCAGACCACCCAATGCCATGGTCATTCACTGGTGTCTGATCTAAGCAAGACCTTCAACTTTTTACTTTTAAAAATTCAAATAGGTCTGATTAGAGAGTGGTTTGAACAGCAGATGCAGAAAACATGTTAAAACTGGAACCCCTTAGGAAAATTGAGTGCACATTGGCCACTGTGAAATCCGACTTTTATTGACATTTTAAAAAATACTGTATAATCTGGTTTGGGGCCAATAAAACATGTAAACCAAAGTAGTTAATGAGAAGTAGAAAAATCTCCCCCATTAAACAATGTTGGCTGTGTTTTGTTTACAACTTTTATGATTTTTAATATAAATCTCCTGAGGAGAACGTGTGGTGCTTTGTGGTGTAATGATGCCGGCACAGGAAAATATGTGATGTGGCCTTTAATCCTTGATTTGTCGCTAGGAGCTGTCTGACCTTTGTCATCTCACCTATCTGACTGTGAGTTCTACAGCTCTGAAATAAACTTTAAGTTTCTTTTCATTTCTAAGGATCTGTTTTCTATGCTGCTGATTGTGTTTTTTTGTTTTATGATTAGGCTCTGAGAAAGTTATGAAAATTCCCATGCAAGTAAATAGACAATCATAATAATGACAAAAACAAAAATTAGAATCCACAACTTCATTTTCCCCCTAGCAAGTCTGTAGTTATTCCAGTATTGTCTACAGGTATCTGATTTTATGGGAGTGCCATATTTAAACATTCATTATCAACTCATGCAATCAGACTTAAGTGCACCTAAGTACACCATCTGTCTTTTTCTTTCTCATATATTCCTCTGTAGTCACACATGGATATCTGCTATTCTAGTAGTGTCTGGAGCCTATTTAGCTGCACCAGTTACAGTGCAATCAGCAGAGAAGGCATTCCCTTCCAACCCCTGATTTTCAGAATTTTAACAGCACCGATGCTTATAATGACTCTACCCTTAAATGTGATACATTTGTGCTTTTCTCACAGGTGTGTATATGTGTGTATGTGTGTGTGTGTATGTGTGTGTGCGTATGCATGTTGTTGTTGTTGTTGTTTTCCAAAGCTCCAAAGGCAAAGTCTATCTTTGAGGGAACAGTTCAAAACTTGGACCTCTTTTACAAAGCCAAAGCATGAAAGAAAATGTTTTGCAAATGAAAGCGGTTTCTGGTCAAGCTGCACGGCCATGCAAATCATTTCAAGGCTACTATGCAGGCAGAGAATGGTTGGATCTCTGCTGGCTGTTCCATTGCTATAGTTCCTGGGGCAAAAGCCTGGGCATTTGGATTGGGCTCTGCAGCCATGTTATTCAAACAGTATGTCTGATCTTGGCCCAAGGAGGCATCAGTTTATTCTCCACAAAATGAACCAGAACACATCTTTTCAACACATCAATGATGACTTGATGGCAGTGGGACTCAACTGTATGAAGAAGCACCCATGCTCAGTGGTAGGTCTCACACTCTGGCATCTTAAAACTTAATAGTGAACAGGACCTGGGCTAGAGTTGAGTCCTCATGAAAGACAAATAAGATCTCAAGGATGTATTGTGAGGTATTCAACCATGCGTCATTGAAATAAAATCCCCCAAAGTATGTTGGCTCTCGACACTCAACTTTTACACTATACACTATATGTGGTCTCTTGGGGCAGAAATCAGGGGATGTGGGCTTTGAAATCAGTCAGCTTTAATTTCTAGGTTTCACCCCTGCTATTAATTAATTATGCAGTTTTGATCAGTTTGCTTAACCTTGTTAGTCCTGGTTGCCTTATAGGAGGTATGGGATTTTACAACACCTATTGTTCATAGTTGTTGGAAAGATCAGCAAGACAAATAACACTGTGCCAAATGTATGATTAACTGCATAAGTGAGAGAAGAAAAAAATAATAACATACAGTAATAACTATATGAGAGGGAACCTAAAATAATACCAGTGGGTTCCCAGAACGCTGACCTAGCAGAGGAAACCTGTACTACAGTGGGTCCACTCTCCAAAAAAATAATTCCAGGGTTTTGGGGTCTCCCTCTCATATGCCAAGATCTATTCAAATAACTGTCGTATATTATTTCAGTTAATCTTCACAGCAGCCAAGAGGTAGATATTATCACTATTGCCATTCTCCAGACCAAGGGTTTCCAACCACGGGTCAAGGACTGGTACCCTTGGGAATTGAGCCACACAACAGAAGGTAGGGAAGAGGGAAGGCAGCGATCAAAGCTTCATCGTATTTACAGCTACTCCCCATTGCTCACCTTACTGCCTGGGCTCCTCCTCCTGTCAGATCAGCACTAAAAAAACCTTTTTCCATTCCATTTTCCACATCTTATCTTATTGAAGGAGAGTTTTTTGCAGTGACAGTAGCCAAAACAAGATTATGGAGTAGACTGGATGTAAAACTGGCGTCACTGTCTCCCATCATGCCCAGATGGGACAATCTAGTTGCAGGAAAACAAACTCAGGACTCCAACTACTTCTGCATTATGGTGAGTTGTACAATTATTTCATTATATATTACAATATAACAATATAAATAATGTGAACAATAAATGTAATGACTTGAATCATTCCAAAACCACTCCCTCCCCCCATGGAAAAATTGTCTTCCATGAAATCGGTCCCTGATGTCAAACAATGTTGGGGACCACTGCTCCAGATGAGAGATTTGAAATGAGGTGGTCAGTTGCCTGAGTACATTCATCTGGTTCTTGGTAGAAACAAAGTTTGAACCTGGCAAATCTACCTAGTCCATGCTCTCTCACCGAACACTCTGTCCTGCTTTGAAAGAAGCTGAGCAGCTAGCCAGCTAGCCTCCCACTTGCCCAGTGCATAAGTATGCTACATCAATGAGAGTACCTGATCTTAAACCAGGTAAAGTGGGGACCAAAGGGAGGTCCAAACCTTAACTGTACGATGCCCACTTGTATGCCTAATCCTGGGTTGTGCCCTACATCTTTAAAATTAAAAAAATAATAATGATTTACTATGCCTAGCTATCCACTGCTCAGTGTGGATCACAAAGTCTCTCCAGCCACATCTGGTTGAATTACTTGAATGACCTGACTCAAGAATTGTCCATCAAGACAGAGGCAAGTGATAATTTTGCCAAATACAAGAAGTGGGACAATAAGGTTTTCTAACTAGGAATTTGAATGAAGAAATAGAATTTGTCCTTAAACCATAGGAATAAGAGTTGAAACAAGAAAGAGGCTGAGGTGGTTGCGATTAGTTTTATTATGCCCACACTGAATGCACCATGATAATTTTAAGTACAAAAATACTGGTATTTTTCTACTATGATATCATTATTTCACATACACTGAAAATATGAAATCTGAACCATTTAAAACTTTAGAGGCACCCTAAGGTATGAATGGAACTTAGAAGTAATCTGAGAGTTTTCTAACCCTATCTCTCCATTGTTTAAAACTCTTCCCAAATACTTTGTTGATGTTTTCAATTTTTCTTTCCAAGATGAGCCTCTTTTCATATACTTATGAATTATTGGTATATATACTTGGACAAGTTGGAGTTCCTAGTTAGTTCTGAAGTCCCTGATGAAGTTGGCTTAGAGTGGTGCCTTAATGAAAATAGGAAGGCGAGATAAGAGGATTGGGAGAGAAGAGAAGAGAGAAAAGGTCGGGGTTACCTCAGATTCAGTCTTCAGTTCTTTCCCTAGCCTAAGCATCTTCTCTTCACCAGTACAGGGTGTTCTCTTTTTTCCCCCTCCTTCTTTATCCTCTCATAAGATCAGATCCGTTGTTTGTGTGCTCATCACTGCCATTCCTCTAATACTATGAACATCATCACTTATCAGAGGTCATATTTCCCAAATATCTTCCCTAGGGATATTCTACCTATAAGGTCAGAAGAGCTTTGATCTTCTCTATGATGGTACAGAGTCTAAAGTCAAAGTGTAGAACCATTTTGCTCAATACAGTGGCCACCAATCACATGTAGCTACTGAATGCTTAAAATGTGGCTAGTCCAAGTTGAGGCCTGCCATAAGCATAAAGTATGTACTGGAATTCAAAGACTGAGAGCAAATAAAGGAATTAAAGTGCTCAATATATTTTTACTGATTACCCATTAAAGTAGCTTGAAATTAACTTAAGTGAAATATATTATTAATGTTAATTTCACAAGCTCCTTTTTTGCAATATGGCTACTAGAAAATTAAAAATTATATATATATGGCTCACATTATATTTATGTTGCACAGCCTTAGTGTGGAAGTTGATAGCGATCATATTTCACTGATTGCTGAAAACGTTTTTTATTAAAATACTGAAATTAATACTGAAATTAATACAGGCGTTTCGAGGTTACATAAAATAAATACAAAAATGTTTGTATGGTCATTATAACAGTCTCTAACTGTGATGTATGATATGCAAATCAAGAGTATGAGAAATGAGTCAGCAGAAATATTGAAGAAAGAAAAACACACAGAACAAGTAGAAGGCCAAGCTTCACAAATGACCGAATAGATACAAGATGATCAGAAAAGAAAGGCTAACAACACTGACTCATGACTGAAAAGCAGAGGTTCCCAACTCCAGCTCTTAAGGGTCTCACCTTGAATCTGGGGCCATCCACTGTTTTTCAGCTTTTGTTCTTTCTGCAGCTTCAGAGGCAATTTATTTTTCTTTATTAAGTGCCTTTGACATGCAAGCCACCTTTCTCCTGCTGATGATATCATAGTGAACAAACCAAACAGGTCTTTGCGTTTATGTAACCTGCAAATAGTATAGAAATAATCAGTATTTATTTATAACTAAACTAAATATCAACTAAGTTGGGAAAAAGTTGATGTAGTGAGAAGATGTCTAAAGGCAATGAGACAGGTTGATGCCATAAAGGGTTTTTTGTCAGGAGGTGACTACTTGCAATTCAGGAAGTGACAGTTGAGTTGAGACATGGAAGAAGAGAAAGGGCTGTTCAAGCTAAGAGCCAGGATTAGGAAGAAAAGGGGGAGAACATTCCAGGCAGGCGGTAACAGCAGTTGCCATGTCCTTAAGGCAAAAAGAATTTTATTTTGTTGGAGAAACAGTAAGATTGGGACTGGAGGGAAGGAGAGTGGTGTGAAAAACATAAAGAGTTAGACAATAGACCGGATCGTGTAGGATCTTATATGCAATTTGGATTGTATGTACTGGAAAACTATTGAAGAGTTTTAAGCTGTGGAATTGCATAACCAATTAGGAGTCTACTGTAGTTTTCAAGCAAGATGTGATAGAAGATTTGATTTAAGTAATTCCCAGTTCTTTCGAATCACCTATTATAGGTTGTGCTATTTTACTAAGTTTGTTGAGAAATAATGTTCAGTTAGTTTTTTAAATGTTCAATTCTATTTTTAAATTACAAAGTTATATACATTCTTTGTGGCCAATTTTGAAAATACAAATAGGTACCAGTAATAATAATAATAATAATTTGTGTTTCTGCCAAGCAGATAAGCACAGTTGACATCTTGGAAAGCATTCTTTCATAATTTATATCTAGGTGTTTGTGGGAACAGATAAATAGGATCATATGTTATATAATTTTCAGAAAACTTTGTTTTTACTTATACTGGGGACACATTTCTATATCATTAAATAGTGTACCCTATTATATACTGCATGACAATTCAATTATATGTATATTTGAGAACTGACCTGATATGCTATAGTTAGGAATTTAATATGCTTCCACTTTATTATTATTTGTATTATATACTTTAATAAAAATAAATAATGATAATTACCATCCTCTTATAGATAAATGTTTGTGCTCACCTTTAATTATTTTCAGATGGTAATTTTAAAATCTGTAGTGATATTACATATTCCAACAATTTTCACATTTTTAAGGCCTTTAACACAAATACTATGTTTTTTCCAGACCAGCTGAGCCAATTTACATTTATACCAATAATGCATGAGGATACAAGTTTTCAAGAAGTTTTGGACAAAAATGGGCATTATAATTTGAAAATTATTTTCCTAGGCAAGTAATAATATATCTCATTGTCATTTTGCTTAAACCATGCTTTTTGAATTTGTTTTTCTGTGAAGCAAGGTTGAATTTTTTTATATGCTTATTGAGCATTTACCTCTATTCTCTTACAATTGCCTATTTATATTAACTTTGCAATAGGGTGCTCACTTAGCCTTGTCTTAAATTAAAGAAAAGGATGAAGAAATTATTGTTGAAATGATGTTTCTGAATCATGAAGTAGAATCAGAAATACACATTCTATTAATTAATGGCACAGCTAATGTGATTCCTGCAAAAGTGGTAGCACCAGAGACAAAAGACTCCAAGACACTCACTGAACAAGAATATGGTACATCACATATTCACGGTTTTCTTCTGCTCAATAATGTTTGCTGAGAATATTCTTGGAGGCTCCTAAGGATTCCAAAATA
Organism: Carlito syrichta; assembly: GCF_000164805.1. Lineage (NCBI taxonomy): Eukaryota > Metazoa > Chordata > Mammalia > Primates > Tarsiidae > Carlito > Carlito syrichta. The sequence goes on along the minus strand of NW_007232940.1, from coordinate 565,356 downwards.
CGATGAGTGTCATATTTCACATATGCTTATTTATATGAAGCTCCACTTGTAGCACTGTATCTACTCAACTTGATTAAGATTCTGGTTTTCCTGAAGCAGTGTTCAAGTTAAAATAATGTAAGTTGGAGAAATTCAAGTACCTGGTGAATAAAAGAGCTACAGCCTCCCAGGTGCAAAACCTAATAAAAAATAGTATTTGTGTCAAAGGCCTTAAAAATGTGAAAATAGTTTGAATATGTGATATCATTACAGATTTTAAAATTACCATCTGAAAATAATTAAAGGTGAGCACAAACATTTATCTATAAGAGGATGGTAATTATCATTATGTATTTTTATTAAAGTATATAATAAAATAATAATAATAAAGTAGAAACATATTAAATTCCTAACTATAGCATATCAGTTCAATTCTCAAATATACAATTGAATTGTCATGCAGTATATAATAGTGTACAGGCTCTGTTTAGAGGTGGAAGTTTGAAATTGGTTATTTTTTAACTGACCAAATGGCCGTGAGAAACGTTCTAGAAGTTTCCTATGGGTCAGAATTTTGAATGGTATCTTGACTCTTAGCCATTTATCACATAAAACAAATCATTTTATCTAAGATACCAGATGATAGTACTTTAGACTTCAAATAAAGGATATTTACTTCACCTGAGAGTTTTACAATTCATCTAAGGCCAGAGTTAGCAAGACTCAGTAGTAAGTATAGGTGATTAGAGTCAAAAGACTTGGATTCATATTCTGGCTTCATGTTATCTATGGACCTGTCTTCTTGGGTGGGTCACTTGAATGAAGCCTTACTTTATTTTTCGTAAACTGTATTTATTTTAGAAAGCTGTTCTTAGGATCGAGTAAGTTAAGAAATGTAAACTGGCCAGACTCGGTGGCTCAGTCTGTAATCCCAGCACTTTGGGAGGCCGAGGTGAGTAGATTGCCTGAGCCTGAGGGTTGGAGACCAGCCCGAGCAACTTGGTGAGACCTCGTCTCTATGATAAAAATTAAAAATTAGCTGGGCATGGTAGCACGCACCAGTAGTTCCAGCTACTTGGGAAGACTGAGGAAGAAGGATCACGGGAGCCCAGCAGGACAACGCTGGAGTGGCCGTGAGCATGCCACTGCACTCCAGTCTGAAAGTGAGACTACAACTCTACAAGGACCCAGGCATGACGATTGTATACATGCATGAATAGCTCCAGTGTTTGTTTTATTTTCACAGAATGGTTGCCATCATGACAATAAAAGCCTGGCGTTGTCAGACATTTCTAATTTTTTCAAGAAAAAATTATAATTCCTGATTTTATGCTTCATTTATTAATTTTTAAAGTATTGACAACTAATTAAAATATAATTCAAAATAATGTTGGTGGATAAATAAATTCGATCTATGGATCAAAGTTGGACCATGCATAGCCAGTCTGTGAGCTCTTTTATTTTATCTGATTTATATGGCTAATAATACCCTCAAACTTCCATATTAGCATCTTTAGTTAAGAGTATTTATTGTACTGAGTGCATCAAATATAGTCCAATCTTGTAGTAACCAATTATTTGTAATTATTTCCACGATGAGGGTTTTTCCCTTCAGGTGGCCAATTACTTCCTATCAAATTATCACTGAAAACCATTATTTTCATTTCCATTTGTAGACATCTTAAGACTTTATTTTCCATTTGGTACAAGTAAATGAAAAGGAAATGATAACAGCCAATGCAATTATGACTGCGATCTTATCTGTCTGGATTGATTAGAAGTCCTTACTCTAATCACCCAAACTCTTTTTTTAATGTTAAGTTTATTAAAACTTTTAAGTTCAGATTTGGATTTTTTCATTAAAGATTTCATTTATGCCATCTTTTTTCTTTCATAAGACGGTAGGCAATGCTGATGGAGAAACCAAAGGAAAACCTAGTTACGAAAGAGATACAGTATTTCTGCAATTTGTCTTCACCACACTGATCTCTCCTAAAACTCTTTCTCTTTATATCAAAATTCCATCACTGGTGAGTTACAGTGAATTACAGTAGAGTATTGCTAATTCACAGTAATGACTAGGATTCCCAGTGCAGATTACTGAATTCTGAGAATTAGCAAGTAAGCAAAGCAGACAAGAGAAAAAGAACAATAAATTGAGGCCACTGCATAACAAAAGTATCCTTTGTTCACTTGTTTTATTAATTATAAGGCAGTTTTAAATTAATTAGGTTAATTTATCATTGATACTAGTGCAACTGATATCCCTAGAGCTTTCCAACATTAAATATTAGTTTAAAAATGAGGTGCAAGTTTATTTGGCAATGAGTTAAAATAAAACATTGGCAAGATAGCAAGGTAAGATTTAGATTAGTGCTAAATTCACTAAATTTCCACTGACTATTCTTTTTTTTTCAGCCTTGGAATCAATAGTTTATATTAAATATGCTTTTCAATTCTCTTCCAAGAAAATGGACCAGTGCTCTAGAGAACTGTAGAATGTTCAACCTTCTTAAAGGAATGGCAGTTGTATTTTCACAAGGAATTGCCATAGGTGCTGTTCACTCAGGTTTTTAGGTATTCTACAGACATCTTAAGATGAAGATTAACCTGCGCCCCCCACAACCCCTTCTTTTTTCTAAGAGACAACCCCTTCTTTTTCCTAGGAGAACAAAAAAAGAAAGACTGGGTGAAATGTAGTGAAAACATATGTATCTTTTCTTTTAATGGTAAGCATTGTAAAGCTCCTTATTTTATGTCCTGTAGAGAAAGATCAGTTTCATGCTCTTTTCAATATACTTTCTTGTATGCTGAAAGATGCTACACATTCCTTCTCATACTTTTTTTTTTTTTTTTTTTATAAATAAGCTCTATGACAGTACAGACCAGGGTTTACATGTGTTTTCTGCTCACATGTGTTTGTGCCCACCCAACATAGCAGATTTTACTGGCAAATAGAATCACTCAGTAAACATGCCCTCTGTGACTATTTGCTTACACTATGCCATGTGGCATCCCAGACACTTTCCTTTATAATTGTGGATTTTTCCTCTAGGGAGGTCCTATTCTCGAAGTCTGCAACTAAGTCTAGTCATTGGATTGGAAATAGGCATGTGATTCAAGTGGAGCTAAAGGAACCTGAGAATATCTGGGCTGGGTCTTTTGGAGGAGAAGCTCCTTCTCTCTGAGAGAACTACTAAGAGGGATATTTGCTCTTCCTGAACCCAAGACACATGTAGCCTGAATGCTGTTGGCCTCCATGTTGCGAACAGAAAGAACATCTGTCAACACTACAGAAAATAAAGATAGAAAAAAAATAAATGTAGCAAATCTTAGCCTATGCTAATTTGAGACCTTAGATTATCTAGAATTACGGGGTCATTTTTTTAATCATTTTTGCCATTTAATGTTTTTGTAATTTGGACACTTCCGTTCCTGAAAATATCTTAACCGTTAAAAACCTGGCTGTGGCAGTGGTGATAAGGATAAAAGTAGAGAGTCCACTAGATAACCTCTTCTAGTCCTTTTGTTCTTATGATTCCCTTTTACCCTTAGTTTATCAAGAAGATACTTGCAAACAGCAGGCTGATGACTGAAAAAAAAATGGCAAGAACATCACAAGAGTCAAATTACTCCTCCTCAGTCCCATGACAGCTCTTCTCCCTTTCTCTCTATTGCCTGCCTGTCTTTGGCTGCCAAGAATTTGCTGTTTGCTTCTCACTTCGCTCATCCAATCCACACTGAGAAGATAATGTGCCCAGCCAGCTCCGGAACAGAAAGCTGAATGTCGGCACACATTTTGCCTTGAATGAAAATAACCTACTAGTGCAGAGTGGCCTCTGCTATCCAAGGCTGAGATTTTTATTGGGTTCAGTGGTTAATTCTTCAGCTTTATGGTCCTGGGATTTCAGCTAATGGCTTTGGGGTTTTGCACAAGCCCCATTCCCCCAGCTTTAAGGTTGCCACTGTGGATGAGAACTTGTCATGTTGTATAATATTACATAGTTACTCCAAAGCAGCTTTCTGGCTAAGTGACAGCATTTGACATGTCTCTAATATTGACGGTAGTGATGACTTTCGAGTGTTCTATTTATGTCAGGTAGAAAGGGAGCAGAGATTTTTAAATAAAATAAACATGTGCAAAGAAAACGTTTGGCTTAGTGTAATAAAAATGTCAAGTCAGTCTGAATATCTGCCCTGCTATCTTCTTTCCATGGACCCTTGGGCAAGTTTAAAAGATTCAGTATATCTGTAAAATGGGAATAATAATTCCTGCCTTGAAAGACCATAATTATATTATCCATGTGTCTAAAGTGCTTTGTGTGATGCTAGGCTTATCATAGACATTTAATAGTGGTATCTACATTAATTGTGATGCCTACCATTCCCGTAAACATTTTTAAGTACATCTTCAACCAAGTACTTAACTCTAAGAATCCTTAGGGAACACTGTTACTATCCACAAGGCTTAGATGACTGGATGATTGGTAGCCATGCCCAACATATGACCTATGAGGTGACTATGAAATTATGACCTGCCCTGATGTCAAAATCTGAGTGAGTTCCCACAGTCTGATGGACTTTTGCTCAAGTCCTGAAAGAATCACAATGTGTAGCAAACACTGAAAATGAAAGGATTTACAGAGAGAAATCATGATGTAGGGCCAAGGCATGAGCGGTCACCAAGGTTATGAGAAAGGAGAGTGTAAGCAAAGTGATCAAGATGAGAAAGATCTATATAGAAAAACAATAAATGAGTTGTGGTGAAAGACCCAGAGAGAAGCAGCTATATTAAAAAGGGCAGAGTTACACGAATAGCAAAGCATAAAATTGAGGCCACTGACCTTTCTGTTAAGGACTTTGCAACTTCCAGCAGATCATCTAGAGTCAGGATGGTCCAGGAGGAGTCTGTGGGGGGTAACTGTTAATGATACAACACTGGAATAAGAGTAGCTGGGATCAAGATTTGGTTCTGTCACTTTCTAGCTGTGACAACTTGGGAAAATTGCTCAATCTTTCTATAAAATCAGGGAAACTATGAGACCAAGCATTAGAACCATCATGAGGATTGAATAAGTTAATACATGTGAAGGACTTAATATTTTACCAGAGCATAGTAATTTTTCAATAAATAAATATTAGTCATTGTTAACTGTCATCAACTATACATCAATAACCATAAAACTGATATCCACATCCACCTCTCAGCTCCCATAGAACTTCTGTTTCCCTTAAGCTTAAATGTATCTTAAAATTAATATCACTGCAAATCAAAAGACCCTAATTAAATACATGAGTATTACCATTTTTATTTAAAAAGCAAGATAAGAGAGACAAAAAGGGAGATTCAATGTTAAATAACACATCATTTACCTTTAATTTTGTTCCAACAATTTTTGCTCAACTTAATTATTCATTTATTTGTGAATTTGTTCATTCATTTATTCATTTTACAAAGATGTATTGAATCTCTCCCACTCTGAAATGAAATAAAATAGCAAAACAAAACAAATGCAGTCTCCATACTTGTAGAGTTTTAAGGTTTTGGAGCACTAAACAAAAAATGAGAAAGGATCATTTATAAGGTGACATCAATGATGAAAAATCTGCTTATATCATCACCACATTTAGACAGCGACTCAAAAGTCAACGGTTCAGTGAGTTCTTATCTAACTAGTCATATTTATTAGCCGGGATAAGCTAAGTAATATGGTGGTAACAAATTAACACCATATGACTGGCTTAACACAGCAAATATATATTTCTTGCTCATACTGTATTATGTGTCCAAAGTGGGTTGGTCAGGCGGGCTGTATTCCACATAATCACTGAGAGAGCCAGGTCAATAAAGACTTTGCCATCTTTTGTCAGCTTTATCTGGAGCATGTAGCCAGTCTTCACGGTTTGAGTGGCAGAGGGAGGAAGGCCATGGAGGATGCATAGACGCCCTCAAATGCCCTAAGTGGAAGTGACCTGATCACTTTTACTGTCAGCCCACTGGCCAAAATTAGTGATGTGGCCCTATCTTACTGCAAGGGACTAGAGATTCTTCTAGGGTACCAGAGAGCACAGAGCATTAGTAATCTGTATTTGACCATCCCATTTAAATTATAGCTTCCACCCTAAACCTCTGTTTCCTCATCCCTGGTGTCTGTTTCTCTTTAGATTTTATCATTATTTAGCAAGCTAATATAAAACGACCTCTCCAAAATAGATTGTAAGTGGTAAGAAGGAAAACATTCTTGCTTATGTTGTTCTCAGATCTCCTGCACCTAAAACAATGCTTGACCTCAATAAATATTTGTTATATAAATGAATATAAAAGTTGTTAGTGGCAAGAGGTGGTGACATAAGTGGTAAAGATGTTTTGAAAACCCTAAGAGAGGAGGAATTGTCTTTTTTTCACAAACAAAACAAACAAAAAACAGGCTTGCTAGAGCAGAATGGATTTTAAAAAGAATAGTCCAATGTTAGCATGCATTTTCTCTAAAGTTTGTGAGAAACTCCAAATTAAGAATTGTGATATTCTTGTGACTATCACAATAAAGCAAATGATTAAGCTAACGTAGCTAGCAAATTAAAGAACCAAAATTCAACCTGAGGTTATGCATTTTTCACTCTCCCAGAAAGTCTTGTCTGGCTGATTTAAAGTGATCTATAGCTGCCAGGGAATCAGACCTATAAAACCATAGTGCGGCCAACTAAAATTGGTGTCTACAATGGCAGCTACATACCTATCAGTTTAGGTCTCTGTTTTAGTAATGCTTGATAGGTTCCACATGGTGAAAATATGTTCAATGACTAGTTTCCATTAACCTATATACCTACCCCATGATACACACTTATTAGAGCTAAAAGCTTAATACTGAAACTCAGAGGCTTGATATCAAATTAGTTGTTTAAGCCCAATAAGATAAACTACTTGATTTTTTAAAAATGAGTAAAACAAAAGTCACCACAATTAGCATAAGTACTAAAAAGAGAAACAAAAAGCTACAAAACCAGTGACAGGAAGTTTCACTTTGAGATTATCCATTACCTACAAAAAAACACTGATGACCTTTTGTAAACCTTCAGAATCCGTAATCCAGAGGCAAAAAACTAAATTGGGGAACTGGAGACCATAGGTGCATTGGTCTTTGACATTTTGGTTGCCTAATAGATAAGACCCTTTTCAATGTTTGAGGAATTTCTTATAATACAAGACTTGAAGGGAGACAATTTAACTCTATTAGAAATTTCAAAAAAGCAAACATCAAAATTCACTTTTCCAAAACCCTTCTCATGAGCATGTGACCTATGTCCATCAAATAGGATATTTCTGCTAGGGACTTCTCCTGGAAACTGTCTGGACACTGAGTCTACTCAAGTTAGGGCTGTATGGTGGAAGAAACATCCAACTTCCTTGTGCCCAAGGCCAGGGACAACAGTAGATCAATGGTGGTATTCAGTGTTAGTGACAGCAATATCCTTGTAATGGATGATCTCAGAGTGAAACTTCCTGCTGCTGTTCTGACCATTTTCTGAGGTTCATACTGCAGTATTTTTTTTCATTAATTATTTTTACGCTTCAACAAAACAGAATCATTTTTGTTGTTTACAACCGAAAAATATGAGAATTACAACATTCAGATATTGATGACCAAGTGTGGGTTTATCAAGGAGGAGACACAATAAAATTTATAAAAGATGATAGAAGATAGATGATAGATAGAAATAATAGCTAATATATACCAGATAATTACTATGGGCCAGGAACTTCACTGAACATCAAATGTATTATTCCTATGTAATACTCACATTTGTATTGAGTACCTTTATTTTCCTGTTTCCCAGATGAGTAAAATGAAACTAAAAAGGAAGAAGAAAAATTGTCAAGGCCACAGAGTTAATACGGTTTGATTGTTGTTCTTCAAACATTCACCCCTTTTTTCCTAATCCATTTTCCCTTTGAAGAATTTTGCTTCCCTGCCCCACTGATGTTAGATGTGGTCATGATACTTGATTTGGCCTCCTAAAGGGTTGAGTGTACTACCCTTAATTTAGAACTTGGCTGTGTGACTTGCCTCAGCTAATGATAAATAAGTAGTTGTGACATGTGCAAAGTGTGCAGTATGCTTGCATGTGGTTGGACTTTCACCATTGCACTTTTGTTTTCACTATTAAGAACATTGCACTTTTGTTTTCACTATTAAGAACAGACTGCCTAAGTAGCCTGCTAGTCCCAGAAAGATGAAAGACTAGGGACTTCTCCTGGGAAGTGTCTGGACACTGGAATACACTTGAACAGAACCAACAGCCTGATGCCAAGACCAAATGAGCACAGCCTAGATCAGCTAAACATCAGTTGTCACACAAATACTTGAGTGAATACAAAATCTGTGTGCCTCTGAGTTTGGGAGTGATTAGTTACTCAGCATTGTTGTAGCAATAGATGCAGCTCGTAAGCCATGCAACCAGGATGTAAACCCAGACAATTTGATTCTTCAACCTCCTTCCTAATTACTTCACTATATCACTTCCCTGCTAGGAAGTTTACACCAAATGAACACAAAGTCTTAGTGTATCCCAGTCTCTGACACTTCCATGAGTGAAAGAAAATTAGGTAGAGATGTCTATGGCAGTGTCTTTGTCTTTTTCTAATGAGAGATACATTTTAGTTCATTAGCATTGCTCCATATAGTTTGTGTCAGTGTTTCTTTGTCACATGCTGGACTGCACAAGAAAATATTTCCTGGTGTCAGTGCTGATATAAGTACAAAAATTATCAATCTCTTGGAAATAATATCTTGAAGTTCTGTCTTCAACAGATGGAGCTCAGCAACAAAATCTTAATTTCCTTCCCTGATTCCTCTGTTTCTGTCCTGAATTCCTAGTGAGCAAAGCTAAGTGAAACAAGAAATACATGAGATGAGAGTATTTCATGCATGACTTGAGGTGGTTCCTAAATATCTTTGATGTCTACTTGGTCTAGTGACTGAGAGTTGTGTCCCCTTTGGTTTCAAAAGCACATTTGTTCAAATACTCCCTAAAAAATATGTTGTCACTATTCCAGCACACCTTTCCTCATGACTGTTTCTTGCTTGTTTTTAGAGTTATCAGTGTATTCTACCTTCTTCTACTTGGTCTTGGGTATAACTCTTTTATGTCCACTCTACCAGTGCCCAAAGATGTGTGCCAGCACATGCATCTCATGTCTTCTTATAATCTATTAACCTTTTTGTAACCAAGGACCAGATGATTAGGTGAAGGCAGCTGACCTTGCCTTGTTGCTACAAGTCAGAGCTGCAAGACACCATCGAGGATATTAAAAAATAGTGGTAGCAATCACCACCCATTTAATATCCTCTCTTCCATATATTGTAATATCCTGTCTTCCATATATTGTAATATCCTGTATTCCATATATTGTAATGTCCTGTCTTCCATATATTTGTAAGCATGACGTTAGTGATCCATAAAGAAGAAAGGGACTTTTCCATAAGGTGTCTTCAGTGTTTTCTAAGATTGTTACAGTTTGCAGTTTTACATTTAGGTCTTTGATTCATTTGGAGTTGATTTTCGTGTATGGTGATAGCTAGAAGTCATGTTTCATTCTTCTGCATGTGATCAGCCAGTTTTCACAGCACCATTTTCTGAATAGATTCTCCTCTCCACAGCAGTTGTTGATGGAGGGTTTGTCAAAGATAAGTTGATTGAGAAATTGAGGTTTTGCTTCTGGAATTTCTAACCTATTCCATTGATCTATATGTATGTTCTTGTACTGATACCGGGCTTTTTGATTATTGCAGCTTTATAATAAAGTTTAAAGTCTGGGAGTATGATCCCTCCCACCTTGTTTCTTTTGCTGAGGATTGTATTGGCTATTCATGGTTGTTTATGTTTCCATATGAATTTTTGTATTATTGTTTCCAGGTCTGAGAAGAATGATGATGGTAATTTAATGGATATTGCATTGAATCTGCAGATTGTCGGTAGGATGGACATCTTAACAATGTTGATTCTTCTAATACATAAGCATCAAATATTTTTCCATGTTTGTGTCTTCTTTGATGTCTTTGAGTGTTTTTTTTTTTTCCTAGTTTTCATTGTAAAGTTCTTTCACTTCTCTGGCTAGGAAGATGCCAAATTATTTATTTATTTTTTTTTCTGTAGCTGTTGTGAATAGAATTGTACTTTTTATTTGGTTCTCTGCCTGTTTGTAGTTGGTGTATAAAAATGCGACTGTTTTTGGACAGTTGATTTTATACCCTGAGACTTTGCCAAAGTCTTTATCAGTACAAGGAAGTTTTTGGACAGAATCCCTTGGGTTTTCAAGGTATAAGATCATATCATCTGCAAAGGAGGATAGCTTAACTTCCTCTTTTCCTATCTGGATTCTCCTGATATCCTCTTGTCTGATTGCTCTAACTAGGACACCCTTATGAAATTGGAATAGGCAACCAATTCTTAATCAAAAACCTAGATACCCATGCCATAAAAGATAAGATAGATAAGTGGGACCTCATCAAACTGAAAAGCTTCTGCAAAGCAAACATCCAGGGTCTATGAGGAGCTCAAATGTGTTGAAAGGAAAAAAAAAAGCATCCCTATTAAAAACTGTTCAAAAGAAGTGAATAGACACATCTAAAAAGAAGATATATGAGCAGCAAACAGATACAAGAAAAAATGCTCAGCCTCACTAATCATCAGAGAAATGTAAATCAAAACCACACTTAGATACCATTTAACTCCAGTAAGAATGACCATCATTAATAAAAGAAAGAACAACCGATGCTGGTGAGGATGCAGAGAAAAGGGAATGCTTCTATACTGTTGGTGGGAGTGAAAACTAGTTCAACCTCTGTGGAAAACAGTGTGGCGATTTCTAAAAGAACTAGAAATTGACCTTCTGTATGACCCAGCAATCCCCCTTCTGGGAATATATCCAGACTATACTCATTCTACAAAAAGAATACCTGCATGTTTATTGCAGTACTATTCACAATAACAAAAACATGGAGCCAACCTTTCTGGTCATTGAAATTGTACTGGATTTTTAAAATGTGGTACATATACACAATGGAATATTATGTAGCCATAAAGAAGGACAAAATTGTGGACTTGGCAACAACTAGGATGGATCTGGAGTCTACCTATTTAGTGATCTATCACAGAAACAAAGAACTGAGTGCCACATGTTCTCATTCATAAGTGAACCCTGAACACCTATCATAATACTACAAAAAAGGGATTAGCAGTAACAGGACACTGCCAAGGGAGGTGGAGGGAGGAGGCACATAATATCAATAAGATTGCCTGATCCTAATCCAGGTGAAATGAGGTCCAATGGGAGGCCCAAAACTTCACCTGTATTTTGACCACTTATGTAACCAATTCTGACTTGTATCTCACATCTTTAAAATAACATAAAATATTAAAAAATAAAAATAAAGAAAGGGGTTTTGATTTCCAGAGAGTAGCGTAGCTCTTGGATGTCATAAGAGTTGGATCCTTCATGCTTGTATCTTTAAAGTTATGCACACGATTTATTGCCCACAAGGATACGGTGTGCTGAGCCAGAGGAGGTACAAGCTGATCCGGCTCCTTTCAGCTAAAGAGAAACAAGCCAGAACTGAGTCTTTCCTACTATTACCGCTCACAGAAAGTCTTTGCTCAAAGAACTTCCTGATCTGTGTTTTGACAGCATGACTTTACCTATAGATGCCAAGGGTGTAAGAGATAGGACAAAGCAAAACAGATAGAGCGACTTATGTGGATCAGCAATATTGAACCCAAGCTGGTCCCAAGTGGAAGAGAAAACTGTGATCTAACAAAATCCTGATCTAACTTGGTATTTATAAAGTACAGAGGATGGGTACTTTGGATCTATATAATGAAGATGAAAACCACTCCGTGGCAGGATCTCTACCTTCTACTAGGGCTGTAATTACTTTTAGACAGTACTTTGTGTGAGTAAATGCCTTTACAGACTCGCCCACAAGATTCTAAGTTTTTGTACTATTGAAATTATTTTAAAGACTAGGTAGTCTCCCTGAAAACATTTTGTAAGAAGGGAAGAGGAGAATCTGCTAGATAATGGTAATATGAAAACAATCTGAGGCTCAGAGATGCATGAAGTATTTAAAAAGAATATCTTCCTCCCAGGTGAAAAAAATGGATTACAAGAACCCTTTCTTCTTTCTACCCTCAAATTCCTAGAGGCATCATATATAAGATTCTATCAAACTCATTGAATGTCAAAATCAAATGATTAGAGGAAGACAACCGAATTTGTCTAGTTGCTAACTACAGGGAATGAAGTGATTGGAGTCTATGTGTAATTCTGGGAACTCAAGGATCTCAGTAGTTGTAGGCTTTGTTTTTTCATCTAACCAAGAGTCATATCATATCCTTGTTCTTATTTTTTTTTTAATTGAAATCGAAGGTTAAATTGAAATTCTGGGTTCTAGTTCCAGCTGTTACTTACTTTCCACATGTCTTTTGGTCAAATCTCTTCACCTTTATGTTCCTCAGTTGCTCTGTCTTTAATAGGGATAATACCCTTTCTCTACTCAAAGACCATTCACTAACTGACAGTTCTATAAATATTTTCAATTTTTCAAGGTACTCTCAACACAGTAACTTACTTTGTCCAAATATAAGTCCTCCAGAAGTTAGTTAGCAATAATTCCTCTCCCTGCTGACTTCCCACTACATACTACATGGACCTAAAAACAGAGAGGCAGAGATGAAGGGATTTACCAAATAGAGCAATGGGATTCACATCTCACATTCAAATTCCAAATCCACTGTTTTTTTTCCCTTGACACTGCAAAAGCATTTGCAAAATGTAAATGTGTTTTAACACTGTGATCTGGCTCTGAAAGAGAAACATTGTTAAAGGTAATTATCCCTAACTCCATTTTCCTGTTGGCTAAGTCAAGACAGAAAACAGACTTGATTGTGGACCCATGAACAGCCTCACAGTGGCAAAACAAAGGGGACTGCATGGTCCATCACAGCAGGGATACCCATGGAGGAGAAAATAGGCGTATAGTGTGCTCCACATAGTCGCTAAAGTACATCGAGAAGGTTCCAGAAGGCACACCTTGAGTGACCCTCTGGACTCTAGTCTGAAGTAGCAACACAGCCACTTCAGGGTGTCAGGGAGAAAACCATTAGACTAAAGGAATGATCCCAGCTTGCGCCAAAAACGCACTTCATCTGGGCGAAAGGAAAATGCTGGACTATGGGGGACTGAAGCAATTCCTAGAAATGAGGACTCCAACAGCCAGCTTAAGCTATGTGATGTTCAAGGGGAATCCGTTTGGATCAACCTCATCTTGCCAATGAAGTTGACAATGAATTCCACAATGTCACATAACAGGGGTAAAGAGTAGAAATAAGAAGTTTTTGGAAAATGAGAAAACATTACATTAACTGAAGGTCAGCTAGAGAAAGGAAGGAAAATTTCACCTGATCCTCTCATTACCCCATAGAGAGTTAGGTCAGGATTAGGATGTGGCTGTGCATGCATGGTCCAGTGAAGGGACCATGCCTTACTCCCCACTCCTTACTTTTAGGAGAAAGTGTAAGAAAGCAGTCTGATCTGTGGAGAATGAACAGGCTGCTTGGTACCAGATGGTCTGGATGTAAGTGCCAGCTTTTTATGGGCATTCTCTGTACCTGAAATCTCTAGCACCGTGGGATAAGGTTCTCCTACTGGAAGAGAGGAGGCCCTGGCCCAGGAAAAGCTGGTTTTGGGCACAGTCCCTCCCCCTGGGGAAAACACTGGGGAAAGAGGAGTGACTCCACTATCTCTTTGTCCAAGCATTCCAGAGTAAGCACCCTGGGTCACTCTGGTTTCCCTTACCACACTGTTTCACGGGGGTGGTGTCTCCCCAGTGTGCTGGAGAAAAAAATTATCCGGGCAAAGAGAGCCCTGCAAGGCAGAGGAAACGTCATCAATACAGATCATGAATGAAAATAGAACCTGAATGTGAGATGTCTTTTTTAAAAAAACCAATGGATTGAAATGTAATTAATACTGATTTTTTTTGTGTCTTATTTTGTTTTCTTGCTACATTGAAAAGATGATTCCAAGACTGCATTCCATAAGGGCATTTCATTAACCAGTTGATTTTAAGTGACTTAATTGATGTAGTTAAGGCATTAACTTTGCTGATAAAAAATAAAATGATTCAGGGCAAACACACTGTCATATTGTTATTATTTAACACGAACTGCAAAGCCCTAGGACAGGAGTTGCTGCTTAGCGCACAGTTAGACACGGTCCGTGTCCCAGGGGCATGCAGTCCCAGCAAGGTTGTTATATGGTACTCATTGCAATTTGATGAACTTCATTTACCTAGACAGCCACTTATTTAGGATGAATTGGAACCTACTGAATCATCTTAATTCAGAGGCTTCCACTGCACCATGGATCTGCAGCAGCTATTAAACTTGGGAAGATTCGGTGGCCATGACACAATGAATGTATTATTCCTGCAGAATTATCTGGGTGTGATGAATCATCAACTTTATGGACAGGTGTTGGGTGATACCCGCTATCACCTTTCTTCCTCTTTAGGTTTTTAAGTATGATATCAGTGCTGCAGTCACTGCTACTCATCTTCCCCAATAAAGAAGTTATCTGTCACAGATGATGCTATTTCCCCAATAGCACAATCATTCAATTCTTGGGGAAAAAAAAAATCACACAGCCTGAAACCATGGTACAAGATGAGGGTTCCCCTAGGCACTGAGTTCTCTGAAGCGATGAGTTAATGAGGAGAGAAGAATTCTTTCTTTAACCGATACAGCCACTTTATGCCATTCTATTACTAATTGAGAGCAAGAACTCCCATAAACTATACATGGAGGATTTATTTGGGTTATTTACAAGGCCAAGGGAGAAAACATGCAAATAGAAAGACTTGCATATGGAATGAATCCAACTGCTGAGCAACTGTAAATTCTATTTATAGACGACAGGGCTTTTCGATGACAGGTGATATGTAAGATTTGAAAAAAAAAATCTTAGGGTTCTAACTCTCCAGATTCTTGGCTGCTCTCTAAATTCAGTACCAGAGACTCCTGCAAGATCTAGACTGAGTCCATTGTCTTTGATGAAATTTAGAGCTTGGAAATTAAAACTAAACAGTTGGATCTTAGTCCAAAAATTCACAGCAAATTTTAATGTTCTTAGACTCAAAGACACACTAAGAGAATTATATCAGTCAGGATTCTCCAGATAAGCAAAACAAATAGGGTGTGTGTGTGTGTGTGTGTGTGTGTGTGTGTGTGTGTGTATGTGTAGCTAAAAACTCAGGCAAGAGTTAAAGTGGCAGTCTTGAACAGAAATCTGTAGGACAGCTTGCAAGCTGGAAACTCGGGCAAGATTTTCTGTGTACTGTCTTAAGCAGAATTCTCCATCTCTGTGAAACTCGTTTTTGCTCTTATGGCCTTCAACTGATTGGATGAGACCCACCAACATTACTGCTATTCTCTCTTAAAGTCAGCTGTAGATGGCAAACACAGCTGCAAAATATCCTCATAGCAACCTCTTGATAAGTGTCTGACCAAACAACTGGGCACCATAACCTAGCCAAGTTAGCACTTAAAATTTAATCACCACTATTTCTTAAATTGGCACATACAAAACCAATAGGATTTGTGTTTAATAAAACAGGATCATCTAACTTTTTTTTTGCTGTTATAGCTTACACTAAAAATTATTTGACTTTTGAACATATCATGCTTTATTGTGCCAATCTCCATTATTCTGCTGAAAAAACATTTTTTATGTTTCTATAAACTCAGTGTTGGCAAACTGTGACCCACAGCTAAATGACCCATTGCCTTTTTTTTTTTTTTTTTGCATGGCCTAAGTGCTAAGGATAATAATTTCTACATTTTAAATGCTTATGTTATAAATAGATATGGAAGGAATTGTCATTCAAAGTGATTAAAATAGTAACCTTTATGTTGTGTGTAATTACAACACACACATACAAGTTATGTAAGTACCTACATCATATTATCCTGCATTTTGCTATTGACCTTCAAAGGCTAAAATATTTACTAACTGGACCTTTAAAAAGTTGGTCAACTCTTTTTATAAATCAAATACTTTCTCATTGAGGGAAGTCCTAAGAACTCCCCCTAACTAAAGGGAGCAGTATTGTCACAGATTCTTCTAATTTTCTTCTTAATATCATAATTCTCCAAGAAGCACTCAAAATAACAGAGATTATTTTTTAAATTTAAACTCTTATCTTTAAAAAGTAAACCTTTTAAAAATATGAGCTCTGGTATTTACTGAAAGAAAATGCATGTGAAAATCAATCAGGCAGCAGACGTCCAAGGCCTACCATAAACTGGCCCTTAGTGCTTACTCTAGTCTACCTCTTGTGCCTGTCCTCTTCCCTTATTCCACTCCAGCTACCCTGACCTCCTCTTTGTTACTTGAATACTTCCATCATGTTCCTCCCACAAGCCTTTACATTTGTTGTTCCCTCTGCTTGAAGCGCAATCCCCTCAGAGTTTCCCTCAGTTGACTTCTTATCCTGCAGATGTCAACTCAAATGTGACCTGCTGAGGAGACAGGCTGTCCCTGACCACACTCCTAACCCACACTCTCCATTCCTCTATCTTATGATTTTAATTTGTATATGGTCCTGTCCAGAATTATTTGTGGATATTTTTTAATCCTTCACCAGTTCTGAGAGAGTAGAGGTTTATCTTGCTCATGGCTATACCCCAGTACTCAGAACATTCTGGGGGCCATAGCAGGTGTTCATTCTAAATTGGCAGAGTTAGCAAATGAACAGACAGAATACTGTCCAGTGTCAGTGTGTCATTCTTCCTTGTGATTACTCTTTCAGGTAAGTCATCATTGGGATAACAGTGACCTGGAAAGTATTTAATTTGACCATTCTTTTAACTAAAGTGCAATGAGCACCCACCATGTACTTGGTATTATAGATACAACAATTTTTTTAAAAAGTCTCTGAATTCAGGGATCTCACAAAATAACACATTAGGAACAGAGGAATTTGAGGTTAGTCTCATACTCCAGTGGTTTTATAAAACATGTAAAGATTTACGCTAAAAATTAAAGGAAAGACAAAAAATTATTGTGTGCACTACAAAACACAATATGAAAAAGAAATGCAGCTAACAGCATTCAAAAACATTGATCCTGTGGCTTTATGCCTACTGGTTTGATGTCAGAAATGAAAAATTTCTAAAGATGTACATTATGCTTTTCAGATGTTCAGACTCTGATGTTTGGATATTACGGTTTGTTTTTAGTCAAAAAGTGATATTTAACATTTCTACCTTTACTGCTTCTTTTTTGTTCTTCTTTTTAAGAGTTCACTTTACTATTTAAGCATAACCAGGTACCATCTTTGATTTTAACAATTTCAGATGACCTGCAAACCCAGGATCTCTATCTCAAGAAGGATCAGTAGCAAAACTTGGCAAAAGGTCCAGTAACATCTCAAAACAAGAATGAAAAGTAGAAGTAGGGACGCTGGTTCTGCATGTTGTGGTTTACGTGTTGGTTTTCGTCGTGGTATTTCTAACTCAGCACAAGTTTGTTAAATAGAAAAAAAAAAACTAAGTCCTGGTAAATCTTTATGTACCTGCCAATATCTATATGGATACCCAGGTGCTATGTTCTTCCTTGCAATGTATTCTAACCACACACACACACACACACACACACACACACACACACACACATACACACACACACACACACACATACACACACAACACAACACTAAAGAGGAATATAAGGGCCTTGCTCTTATCTAATTCCTAATAAATTTAGTAAAAAAAAAAACCTTACATTTAAACCAGGCCTTAAAATAATATTGAAACAATTTTTTTTTCCTATTAGGGTTATTTTTTTCTATCATCAAGACTGAAAGTGACAACTGGGAGTAGATAATTGCTATGGAAATAAAATTCAGGAGAACTTCCAGGTCAATATCACTAATAATATTTGATCTTGAATAAGTGGCATCACTTTTTCGATCCTCAGTTTCCTCATCTGTAAAATGAAGACATCTTATATCATTTCTAATCTACTCACTCCCAATTCTCCATTATACTGTAAATGTTAGTTTATAGACATATATAAACTATATATACACCAGCTGAATTTAAGAGGTTACCAATAATAATAATCATAATAAAACAAAGCAAATTCAACAAAATATAACCAGTGGGGACTTTGTCTCAAAGCCAATTATTTGTATATAGAAAATCTCTATACACACATTACATATTCTGACTATGCTTATTGTGATGAGATAAGACTGTTGACCTTATCAAAATAAGCATAGTCAATGTTAAACAATAGAATCAAGAATGAATCGGGGTTTTTTGTGGTTTCAGGACTGAAGCTGTATATATATATGTCAAAACCTGTATAAATGCACACTATAAATATATAAAGGATACATTTTTAGTATAAATGTATAAAGATATACATTTATAGTCCAAATGCATAAACTTATAAGTGTACACTATAAATGTCTAAGTGTGTTGCTTATTGTATGTCATCTATACTTTCAGAAAGTTCTGATGTAAAAAGGAAAAAACAAAGAATAACACTCTAGGTTGTTATCTTAGAAGAATTAAATCAACAGAATTTGGAATAAAAATAAGAATGACATATTTTCATATGAGTTTTTTTTTAACTACTGCTTGAACAAATAAGGAAGCAAAATGAACTGTTTTACAATCACTTTTAATGCACAGAGCTAAGGGGCCTTGTCTATACAAATAAATGGCTTCGAGATGAAGCCCCTACTGGTCGAATTTCATTTACTTGTGTTATTATTATTATTATTTTTAACAACCTCTTGAATTCAGCTGGTACATAGTTATTCATCATTTTCAAAAGAGCCAGCGGTCTGATCTCCACCTCCCCATCCCTCACTACCCTTCCCAGCCTGAGTATAGACTGAGGCACAGACTATGCTACCAGCTGGCGTGTGGAGGAAGGCAGATCTGTTTACCTGCCAAGAAAGGCCTAGAATAAGCACGGTACTCCGTTGTATTGCCTCAAAGCAAAAACAACATGTTAAAGAGGGAAAAAAATCCAGTCAAACCGAAACAAACAATACATTTCTCTGAATTCAGCTGCATTTTGATAGACTAAATTCAATGAAACCAATTAACAGAGGGTCAAACAGCTTTAGGAATAGTGAGGAGAAAGGAAAAATATAGGATGGACAGAAAACACCAGGAGAAGAAATGGAAACAAAAGAGAAAGGAGGAAAATTGTAGTTTGCAATTTTAGGGTCAAACTACATACTTTCTTATACTTTACAAAACAAACAAACAAAAAAACCTTTTTGGAATTTTCGGGCAAAATCTATGCCAGCCTGCAAACTCTGAATACAGAAAGTAAAATGGAGAACTTAAGCAACTATACAGTTCAGGAAGAACAGTCTTTCCTGAACATCAAGGAGATTAAAAGCACATTAGTTTCCTTTACCTCGAATTTTCCAGAAAATCATCTCAATGCTTTACTTCTCATTGTGTTGCAAACAAAGCTTAATATGAATGAGAAGTTGGTCCAGTTCTTTGTAGTTCTTTTGTCTGTCTATATAACTCGGGCAAAACCAAAAACAAACAAACAAAATCCTGAGTTCCACACATATTTGCAAATGTATGGACCTTATATTGGAGAACTTCATAGAGTAGAAAGGAAGATAATAGGGTGATATTCAGGAGAAACAAGTAACACAAAGATGCTTTGTGGCTTTTGCTATCCTGATCATGAATGACCAGAGATGTTCCAAGCAAGGCTCTGTTTCCATTAATACTTAGGGGCTGTTCCCTTTCTCAACACTGAAATGACATTCTAAATGGCATGTCTGTGTGATAGAACCAGATCCCAATGTCTTCTTGCTTTTTGCATCCCACATCAACAGCAGGACGGGCAAAAGATTGGCCTGGACAATGCCAAAGCAATGGAGAAATGCCTTTAGTTATTATTACCAGAGTAAATGAAGAAACTGCACACCAGATGGGTGTATATTATCTATCCAACTAAAAAAGTGTCTTGTTAACAGAGATAAATGGTCTGAAATGGCAGAACATTTTCTTGCAATTTAAAAAAATAATGGCAGCAATATTTCAGGGGATAATTCTGCAATTTTTTCAAGGTTTCTGTTAAAAACCACATTTGATATTGATAGATACATTCTTAAAGTGTTCATTGGCACATTCATAAATATGTGAAGCTGAAAGGGGATTTTTTAAGAATCCCAGCTACAGTAATCTCTCTGGGAAATTTGAAGACATGGTGTGAATGGCTTATAGCATCCAGTAGGGCTGAATGTGTTTCAATCTTTCCCAAGTCATCCTTGCCAAAACAAAGCAGAGGTAATGTGGTGCAGCAGGTTGTGCCCATTACTATCGGTATGACCTTGAATGTGTCAAAAGGTGGTGTGAAATAGCAGTTTTCAGATCTCTAAGAGTAGATAAAAATCTACCATACAGGATTGCTAAGAGAATTTTCAAAAATCCTGTTAGCATCCCGTCTGGCACACGTAAATTGCCATCTAAACGTTCATTTCTCATTGATCAATATTTGTGCAAAGTATTAGGTTTTCTGTCTTCTTATAGAGAGCAGATTCTAGTTTTACACAATGGGAAGAAATTTTGCTTTTTTTTTTTTTAATGTTATGGGTGCATCATTCCACTTTGGAAAGAGAATAAAATATGATCTCTAGCAAAAATATATAATAAATATTATCCCCCTTCTATAGTCCTTGGCCTAGTTAAATCTACATCATAGTTAAACTTAAAATCCATTATGAATATGAAAACACCACCTTCATTTGCATTCAGCCAGGTCTGTAGGCAAAAAAAGGTTATTTACTAGAAGAAAAATACAATTAATTTCTGAGATGTTTTATTTTATTTGGAAAGCCTCCTTTCTCCAGGAACATAACAATGACTTACTGATTTATAAAGTGCTGTACTTTAGAGGCAGTCAAAATACTTTTCTGACAAAGTATTTTTAATCTCAGTAATACCTAGCTAGAACAGAAAAAATGGTCTTCAGAGGAGCTTTGTGCTTTTTTAGTTTGTGTCGCTCCATTTTGTCCTTGTCCCAGGAGACTTGGGTAGGTTTAAATCTTTTCATTTAGCATTTAGTTAGTTGGTTTGTTTAATTACCAGGAGTACTGAGGGATACAAATGACTTCTTAGCTTGTCAAACCCAGGCGAAACTACAATGCTGCATGTGACACCCCAGGGATAAAAAAGATGAAGGTGCTTGTCCCAGAGTTTACAGTGGGAAAGAATGTTCTGGAAAGTATGCTGTGGTGGGCACTATCAGAGGAGTCTTATCTTGAATGGGGATGCAAGTCAGAGCTCTCAGTGGAGGTCATGGCAAGTCAAATGACTCTTTAAAATTATATAAGGTACCATGGGTGAGACCAATATCTTTACTAGAGTAGTCCCCTTCTGCTCCAGCATTTTCTCTGTTCTTTACTTGAGCAACAGTGGAAGTAGTTTACTTGGATTAAGAAGACTTATCGTATAAAAAACATACATCTCAACACAACGTCGAAGCTGAGATTGATGGTGGAAACATCAGATTTCTCTCTCTTAATTCATGATAGAAGAGAGAACTCTGTGGCAGCGAGTAGACCAGCAGTTGTATTTATGTGATTAAATGTGCATTTTAAGTGACTTCATCATATTAGATTTCTGCACAGGAACACTTTTCTATCAAGACCAGCTCTTTCCCTACTCCATCCATACACTGGTGACTAGAGCAGCCATGCTTTTATCTAGTCTTACCCTCTCCCCCAAGCTGGACCAATCCATGCACTTTCCTGGGATATTTTAAATTTCAGATCACAGAGAGGGTGATACAGTCTCCCTCTTGTGGCTGAAACCAGAAACTGTGAATGTTGTTTTCCATGTGCCTCCCCAGAAATAAAGCATACAGTGGGAAAAAAAATAATAGTAGGAATAAAGTTGAAATGCATACAGATACAGCTGTGAGACTTAAAGGAAAGGTCTACGCATTCAAATCCCTGAATCCAATTGTTCTTGACACCCAGCTGGATCTCAACCCCTCCCCTTGTTTGGCTGTTCAACTCTGTTATGATTGTGTAAGTTGGTAAATGATTTCTCTAGCTAAAAGCTTTCTAGGGTTAGGTTTCTGACACTTGTCACCAAACTAATACAGTCCCCAAAGTATTATTTGCTCAGATCAAGTTTTTTTCAAGGAAAGACAGAAATAACAACCAGATAAAAATCTTATAACTGACATAAATGTATAGAGGTCTTATCTTTGCAAAAAAAAAAGCTTTAATCTGAAAGTCCAGGCTAACTCAATTTATTATTTCAGTTCTCTTGGATTTAATTTCTTCAACAATGAAATGGTCGGCGTGAATGAGATCAGAAGAAGCAAGGGAGCCATATGAGCCACTTGGCCCTATGGCTATAAGTATGCACTGATTCTGGCATTCTTTCCTAAGGATTCTTAGTTCTGCTTCAAAAGACTTCTCAGTACTGTATGTGGGATGTAATGTACTTTTCACACGTGGACCTTAAACGATCTCAAAACACCATTGTAACCTTCCTAACAACTTAGTCGATTAGACCAGATGAAGTATCTGGGTCCCATTTCACAGGTAAGGAAATTGAAGCACACAGAAACATATGATTTACATAAACCTGTTTAGTTGCTTTTAACCCCTTTTCCCTTCTCCATTCAGGTCTTGGAAAATGGAGGGAAGATGAAAAATAATGGCCATTCTCAAGTATAGTTTCTGTCCTTGGAAAGAAAGCAGAGTGGGGCAAATCACTCCACTTGAAGCTTCTGTGCTGTTGCATCGGAAATTATCTCTTTCTCTTCCCCATACTGTCCTCTTCCCTAACTTATCCCATCACATCAGCACCAGCTGGTTGTACCCCATATTAGAGGAAGATGGGACTCAGCCAGTTATTGCTTCTCTGCTCTAAGATGTACCCTGGTGAGTAGCATCCCCAGAGGGGTTTAACTTATGAGTGGGAAATAACAGAGCTGCTAAGGGAAACTGGCTCAGAGACCCACTTTTGAACCCAAGCAGAGATGCAAATTTGGGGTCTAAGCATGCCATTTAGTCAACCATGCAAATTAGCACATGCTCACTTGCCTGGGGCCCAAGAAAAAACAAGAAGGGGACCCACAAGGAATTCCAATCTGTTCTGTTTCTCCTTCAATTGACTTTTGGGTCATGTTTTAGTTGGTATTTGCTTCTGTGGACGCCAGTGACTGAAGGTGAATGTTTGTTTTCTTAACCTGGGTATTGGGAAGCAGAGACGAAGTGAAACAAATGAGTTAAAATTGAAGGTTAATAATGGTAAATTTTAGGAGTAAACGAGAAAGAAAAAATAACTATGTATGTTTTATATACATATATACACACATATACACACATACATATAACACACACACACACACACACACACATACACATCTGAAAAACTAGTGAAAAAAATGCAATCTCACACTGCATTTCAGTTAACTCCACATCTGAGAATCTCTCTTTTTTTTTTTCTTTTAAAGGTCACCATTTACAATCATTGTTTATGGGTGCAGGGATTAAGATGGCTGTATTTAGTTGCAATTGTACAAATATATGCTCTTCATAAAGGCTAGTGTCTCACTCTGACAAGGGTTGTCACCCTCAAGCGTTTCCTATAGCTTTAGCTGAATTGAAACTATTAGGTCTGATTCACTTACACCTTCTCAGAGAAGATTCCATTTCCCAATTATTGGAACAGTGAGTCCAATAAAAGCAAATGTTGCTAAAGAAAATCACATGAAAAGAGTCTTTCAATATCTAAAGAAAGCTGGGGATTGATTGAAACTAAGTAGTTGGAAACACATCTCCATCCATGCCTTCAACTACAAAGTTAGTGGTGGTAGGGGGTGGGGGTGAAGGAAAGAGTGGCAAGGTTTTGGAGTAGAGGTAAGGAGGAGAGAAAATTCATTGAGGTAAAAAAGGGAATTGGTGTCTGAAATTTCCTCTGCAATTTAAGGTTGTCAGGCCGGCATTTTGCACATCTACCCCGATTGAATGCATCGCTATTACAGAAGCAGAGCACTCTTCTAGGATAGATTAAAGAGCTAATAGGTGAAGCCAGTTGCAAGAAGCATCTGTGTTTGTTTGTTTTTTGTTTGTTGTTGTTGTTATTTTGTTTTCATTTCTGAGCAAGAGTCCTCATTGAACTAGAAAAATGCAGGTTCCAGGGTCCTGAGGGGAGTGTAGCCTGAGAGGGAGTTTTCACAATCTTTCAATCTTTAAAGTGTCCTAAATTCAATAAATCCATCCAGCATGTGGCTTGCCATGACAACTTCGTTTTCCAAAATATCACTGCTATGAAGAGACCTGGAGAGCACAGCTCTTCTTGAACTCAAGATGTTTCCTATAGAGTACCTTATTCTTGGATTAAGACCTGTGTGGATATACTTGCAGAGGTTGTCTCCTAGGCTACCTTGAGCAGTTGCTCCATTACTTATTTCCTAAAGGAACAGGAGCCCTGTTTCTCAGTCATCACAGCCTAAGCAAATCATTGTAAATGACGCCTGCCCAACAGCTTGTGGTTACTTAGCAAGCAGACTTGTAGAATCTTCAGGAATTTTGATAAATATGAATTGTGGGGGTGTTGGGAAAAGAGAAATCACTCAAGATATTTGTTAGGCATCAGTGGTATGTCAAGCTATTTAAATTCAATATCTTTTTTAATCACCCTTCA
This sequence comes from Carlito syrichta, assembly GCF_000164805.1. Lineage (NCBI taxonomy): Eukaryota > Metazoa > Chordata > Mammalia > Primates > Tarsiidae > Carlito > Carlito syrichta. Next base: position 540,603 of record NW_007232940.1, on the reverse strand, counting down.
AAGAAAATCTGATTATTCATTTATATTTTCATTGAGAAAACATAAGACTTGTCAAGAATCTCTAGCATACTCGGCTGCAGGCTTGAAAGGTGAACTCAGTTGTCTTTGACTCCAAAAGCTCATGCACCACAGAAAATGCATTAACTTTTAAAGCCGTATTGCCTTCTCTCAAAAGTTCATGTTGAATAACAACAATTTCTGGGATGAAGAGTGGATTTCTATACATTAATATGTTTGGTGTTTCTGTAAGTTGGTAGCAGTGCTTTTTAAGTTCTTCTGGTCATGGTGCAAATAGGAAATGAATCTTATACTGTGATTCTGTATACACATACCTAGTATACATCTGTAAAAGTATATTTATAACTGAAAACAATTCACAAAACAATAATTTTTTATATGATGTCTGCCAAACAGCTTGTGGTTACATAGCAAGTAGAATCTTCAGGAATTTTGATGAATATGAATTGTGGGGGACAAAGCATCCTCACATGTTACAGTGTATTTTCAGACTTCAGGATATTGATACAAATCCATTTTGTACCATGGACCAAAACCAACTGAGATCAGTTGTGACTACAATTACTTGCCAGTTGTATGAAATTGGAAAAGTTATTTATCCTACAATAATAGTCGTACTTTATAAGGAAGCTAGGAATATTAAATTAATAAATATTACACAAAAATCTCTGACATTAAAAAGTACCCCATAAATGTTATTATTGTATATAATAATATGTTATATATTATTATATCTAATATCTAATAATATAATAATATCTAATAGCTCTTATTCTGTTAGGACTGTAGCACAATGTGACATAGACGGAGAAAACTTTACAATGAGTAGCACATAAAAGTACTTCAGAAAGGTTTACTCTTTGTGGTAATATGTACTTATTATGCCTACTAAGTGTAGGACAATGTAACAAGAGTTATAGGATAAAACAAAAAAAGCTAGAGAATATTTAAATAGATGAGAAAAAGAAAAAGGACATCAAGTGACATGAAGACTTTTGTGGAGATATTTTTTCTCCATTGAGATTAGAGCTTTAGTCATTTCCTTTTGTAATTTAATATAAAATAATATGGTAGATGTAGTTATCTGGTCTCTTCTTTTGGACTATTTCTCCCACTAGACTGTAAACTCTTTTAGAGCTAAAACCGTGTCTAATAATCCACCACTGTATTTTCTTGACCTGGAGCCATGCCTTTCTCATAAAAATTATTCATATTACTACTTACTAATAGAAAAACAAATGAATGGACAAGCATTATTAATTTGGTTGTATCCACACAACTTTGCTCACTTTTTAAAGTCATGTTGGTATCCACACAATATGTAGTTCTTGAGAGTACTTACTATGTGCTTCCCCATGCCCTAAAAAAAGCTAGATTTGGCAAAATTTCAGTTTTATCTATGAAACACATTTCTCTAGGTTTGTGACACCTCTCAAGAACTTTAAATGCTCTTGTGATGAATAGACTCCATGATGAGATTAGGTTGTCCAGTTACCAAGGCTAAGGAGTCTGTAGCCCGTAAATCCCTACTCTATCTCCCCTAACCCAGAGAAGGGAGAGATGAGTACAATTACATCATCCAAAACTTCTTTTTGTAGAGTCTTTTGTTTTGTTTTGTTTTTGCCTTTTTCTATTGATCTGGGCATCAGCACAGAGGAAACTGGCAGTAGCAGAAAAGTGCTGAAATCCAAGAGGGAAAAGACCTATGAGATTATGACACATTGTTTCCTGCTGATCTTTCCAGCTTCTCTTCATGCCCAGTTGGCATTATACCCTTAACTAGTCTCATTTCCACTTCTGTTAATAGAAGTGCAAGGGAACTACAAAGTTGGAATTCTCCAAAGCACAGAGGGATCCCAATTCAAAGTAGACTGGTCCTGATTTGTTCTCTAAATGGAAGAGAGTAGAAGGAGCAAGTCCTGAGACTCATAACCCATTTATGTAGCACTGTTGAGTGCCTATGGTTACCTACTATTGGGCAGGACAAAACAGAGAAGGAGAAAAAAAGGGAAAACTCAGTCTGTTCAAGGAGCTACAAAGCTTTCTTTCTAATAGGAGATAATTGACTAAAACAGGAGAGATATAAAACTCCAAAGGAAACACTTTCTTCTTATTTATTTTTGATTTCCTGCGCCTAGCACACAATAGTTTTAATTAATCAATGAGTAAGTTAAAGTAGAACAAACTTAACCCTTGGAGTTGGACACACCCAGATCTCAGATCTGTCGTTATCTATATATGTGATGCTGCACAACTCGCTTGACCTCTATAAGTGTCCACTTCCATAACTTTTCTTGTCTTTAAAATAAAAACAGTAAAGATTAAGTAGATCAGAGCTAAAACATCTAGGACAGCACCTGACAAACAAAAGATGCTCAAAAACTGCTTATTGCCTTATGATCATTGTTGAAATCATACCTACTCAGCATGGGTGGCTTCTTCTATTATACATGAAGATCCCTGGACAAAGCAGAGAGCAGAGCACAATTCTCACATGTACCCAGAGGTAGACCTACAGGATATTCCCAGTTCAAAAATGTTCCCCAAAATTCTCCCCATTCACATTCTACTTATCTTAAGCTCTACTCTTCACTGTTTCTGAGGTAATACTCCTCCTAATATTTATTAAAAAGTAGACTAATTTATATCCCAGACAAATTAACAGAAGACCCAATTCACCACAGTGAGTATTGCAGGTAGTAGAGTGACACTGGAGGGTTAAAAAGTGTGAAGCAAAAAACAAGATTTATATGGTAGAAAGAGGGCACACTTTTCTGACTAATCCTGTTTTCAAGTTTAAGTTGTGAAATATACTAATCAATATATCTTAGGGCAAATTATTTAATACTTCAGGGCCACAGATTTAAAGTTAGATATTATCTACAAGGTTATTGTAAGAATTATATAATGTCTGACATGTTTTGCACAGTTCCTGACGCAGAACAATTACTCGATACTTACATTGAATATTTTTTCTTCTCTAAACTTGATATTAGAACTTTAACATTGCGTGAAACCATTTCCCTGCGTACCCATTATGCCCTTCTAAAACATTTCTAAAAGTACTTTAATTTTACTTCATTGAACATTAATATTTCTCACCTTTTTAATCACAGCATTTTTAGTTTTTGAAGAATTGATCATTTTGTCATTGAATCCCAGAAACTCTCAACTCCTGAAATAGTAGATTTCCTTCTTAAACTAAAAAAGAACTTAATCAACAACTATTTCCCACTTTAGCAAAATTTATTCCTCCAAAGTCTCTAGAGGACAAGATCACTCTAATTTGCTCCTAAATTTTATCTGACTTGTGATTCCAATTTAGGCAGAATTGTGAAATGTCCCTTCAAATTAAGCAAACCACAGCAGGTCTTGCATTATCTACAGGATGACAACATATCCCATTAGCTCTGCTCTACAGATTCCAATGAAAAGTCAAACCCCTCCATAATGGCCCCACAATTGGCACTACTGCCCTTGATCAGTACCACAAAAGTCTACTGAAGGAAAGGAAGCATCAACAGTCAATAGACAGAGTTCACTTTTATAAAACCGTCTGTCATTTGCAGATGGTAGTAGTTACTTATAGAGATGTTGACAGGTCCTAGTCATGAATCAAGATATAAAAAAAGAGAAAATTAGTGAGCTACAATACCATTTATGAGGTATTCCATGAGAAGGTAATGGTATTATATAAGTGTAATGAGATTCTATGTTCTTAAAAGGAAATAATTGGATTGAAGGGCAAAGGGGTACAGCATTTGATATCTTTCTCCAGGAAAGGATGTTTTCAGACTGGTTAGTTGAAAAAGTGGATAGTGCTATGTGGATATTAGAGAGGGGAAAGTATTGTATACATCTACTCTATGCTGAGTTGCTGAGCATTCATTGTCTATATCATGCAATCCCTTCTAGAACTCTATTAAAATATTAATTTTTAACATGAGTGAGTTCAGATTAAGAAAGGTTAAATGAACATTCCAAGAGTGCACAACTAGAGGTAGAAGAATCAGAATGGGAACACAGTTCTGTCCAGCTTCAGAATTCATACCTCGGGTTGGCTTTTAGACTAAAAGGCAGTTTTGTAACGTGCTAGAAATATAATACCTTGAAGACAAGGTCTAGAAAAGGTTGGTTTTTTAATTTAATTTTGAATTCCATTCAATTCTGTAAGTATTTATTCAGTAGCTTCTATCTCAGACGTCTATCAACTGCCCAAAGGAAGGCTATTTACCCTAATGGTCATGCCTGTGCGTTGTAGAGTCAGATTTTTTTAGTATTCAAATTTCTGCTCTGCCACGTCCTAGCTGTGCAAACTACAAGAAATATACCTAACTCCACCTCTAAGCCCAGGTTTTCTCCTCTATAAAATGGATATAAAAATAATTACCTTGCATAGTTTCCATGAAGAGAAAACAAGATAGCACATTAAAGCAAAGTACATTGCCTGACACAGTGTGTACTTGATACATGGGAATTACTGCTATTACTCTAAAAGGCTATCTTATAAATTAACAGAATCCAAATAAAGAAGTTGCAATGTTATTTATTAGAAGAAAACAAAATAAACATGGAAAAAACACTATGTATTTAGGGTAAAAATAAAGGTTAAACACAATCATCATACCTCATCCAGAGTTATGAGAGAAATTCTGGAAAACAGGAATATTAAGTAAACTAGCCCCACGGTGCTGCTGGGAGTCATGCAGCAAACAGATGGTAAGGAGAAGGTCTCTTACCTACCTGTGTTAAAATTTGTTTCTGTTATTATGTATACAAAATATAAGAGAGCAAAACTTTTTCTAAAGTTTGTGATAATTAGCATTGGCTAGGGAAATCGAATGGACAACAAACATTCAACTTTGGAAGTGGGTATCACCCCAATAATTTTCTTGTTCTCTTTCAGGCCTTTATTCTCCTATTATTCAAAATCGCTAATTAGCTGCCAGATTAGGGACACTGCATACTTTTTTTAAAAAGTAGCTCATCAAGAATAATTTTCTCAACTGATTGGTGGTTTTGTTGAGGAAAATAATTTCCAATAGTGGCCACAAAAATGCAGAGAAGTCACCAAAGCTCCTGTAACCCATGCCATACCACGTTTTCTGAGCATATAGTCCAGATGAGCTGAATTTGGCCTTGTTTTATTCACAAGTAAGAAACTTCAGGGTCGTAGTTTGGAGAAAAAGCAGTGATGAGCTGAACACTAAAAGGTAGCCCCTGACAATCCCGCCCCCATCTAGCCCTATCTCATATTAAAGATGAAACATTCATATCATTTTTTGACCATTAACTCCCCATACAGCCCTATCATTTTATATCCTAAGCAGAAGTTATCTAACACTACCAAGCCCACCCATTTCTCTAAGTGTCCAAATCCCCTATTTTCCTTGAGAAAATGCTTTCATGAGGTGCATACAGAAAGAATATCCTTCACCTTTGACAGATTTCACTTGAGACAAAGAAGAGAGATTAGCCTGTGCCTTATGTCACAGGTTTTTCTAGATACCCTTGACACCCATCCCTAGAATTCTTGAGCACTCTTGTTCCTTCTTCCTAGTCTGACACTGCTTCTTGTAGCTGGTAATTTCTCACCATCTTCTGGGGCTCTTTGCTTTTCTTCTGCTTCCGTTTTCCTCTACCTCTCTCTCCTTTGCTTCGGGTATCACAAGCCCCCACAAATTGTTTAGTGAGCTTTCTGTTCTGTATCTTCTTAGCTTGACTTTCTCCCAGCCATGGCTTACACCTTTTGCAAAAGCTTTATTCTAACTGGCATCTTCTCCCTATGCAAACCTCTACTTGGGATCTCTTCCAAAGCTAATTTTCGGTTTTTCACAACTCTTACAAGGTAGGGTTGGAAAGCAAGTCTTGACATTCAAAGCATCTTAGGATTTTCACCCTAACTGGATTCTCATTCCCTAGATGTTTGCCTTTCTCTTCATATTAGCAGAAGGCTGGAGTGAAGACAAGGGAGACACAATATGCTGGCTGATATTGGTCTTATGAGACTGATATTTTCAAGGGAATGGCCTGTTTGTTTACAAATAGGGCCCTCAGAGTGGTTACCAGTGGAGGTTGCTGTGGCAGCTTTGACAATACCATCAACAGGGATTCACCTCCACCCTAGCTTTTCCCCAAACCTACCTTCCTTCCTCCCTTTGTCCAGATTCTAGTTACTAGGAAACAACAGGAAAAATAATGTGATGTAGACTTTGTCAATACAAAAGCTCCTTTGCAGCAGTTAAGCCTGTGTTTACAAAGTAAAAGTCAGTCACTTGCCTCCATTTCTGAAGCCCTCACTTTGCCAGAGCCCAAAATAGATGAATTTGCTTCACATTCAATCAGGCTTTATGTTGACTGTGTCCTTGACACCATATAGTACCATAGAAAATGCCAGTTTCTGATTTTCCTGATCAGCTGATGGCTTAAAGACCCCTCTGACTGATACCAAAGCAAGCTCAGTGGGATAAGATTTAGAATAAACAAATAGTCTGGTGTCACTCAGTACTATGCCTACTTTCTAGTATGCCTGGGAATAAAATGAGTGCACAGTCTCATTATACAACTTTGAAGGTAGTGGCATACCATTGGACTGACTTTTTCCTTTCTATTTTTTCCTTCCCAATTCTGAACCTCAACCTGGTTAACAACCTAGCTCTATTCACCCAGGAAAAAACCCAACTTTCATACCTTTGTATCAATACAAACTGACTTCTTGCATTTAAGACTATAAACCAAAAGTTCACCATGCCTCAACTGAGTCTTTTTGTATGGGGTTTCTGAAATATTAGTCATAGCTGAATTAGCCTGAAGATAGCTTCGATTGAACTAACATGAAAAGATACCCTGAATTTGTTGATTTAGACTTTGGATCTAGCTATAAAGAAAACTTATTCAGAAGGATTTGACTTTTAATGCTTTTCAGTAGCTTGAGGAAATATGAGTAGAAATCTGCTCAAACAAATCACACTTGAGTAGGTCAGAGTCCCAGGAACCTGTGCCTTTCATGTCCTGACCTGCCACTCTTTCCCATCACGTGGAGAAGATGGGGGAAAGGAGGAAGGTTGCCATAACTTCATGTCACTAAAAGATAATGACTAAACAATTTAAAGACAATCACAAGAACCCCGGCGACTGGCCTCTCCGCTTTAAATGACTGTGGACTCATTTAAGCATTTGTTCACAGAGGGCCAAAAATCTATGATGGATCACGCAAGTCAGAACTAAGTAATGGTTCACCATGGTCTGGTTAATAGTTAGACAAGCTGTTCACGTTTGATTAGGGTTTTCTTTTCCATTGCTATAATTGTATGATAATTAACTCAACAGACTTACATCTCATTTGGGGGAAATATGTACACTTTGAAGTTTCGGGAGTAACAGATTTCACATGCCAAAAAGAAGTCTGAAATTACACTGTGGGTCTCCCACACAGCCATAAAAATTGTACCAGAAGGTGTATGCCTTGTGAGTTTTTGTCTCTAAAGGAGTTGGTGAGTTTCCTCATTTCTGACTTCTTCCAAAGGCTCTATGCACAAAAGTGCTCTACCCAGACATCTGTTGATAGATTAGAATTACCAAGTGGCAAACAGCATGAACATCTAATGTAATCTGACTCTGGAGCTCTACTGGAGATGGAACACAGGAGGCTTCCCTAAAAGAAAAAGCATTCATTAATATAGGCACCACCCCGTGATCAGGTGTTTTACATAATGAAAGGAAATTCTTTTAAAGCAGATGGCAAAGTACCAGAGTGAGTGTCCAAATTAAGTCATTTATAAATTGGCCACACTGATAACCCTGGAGATCTTTTCTCTCCTCTGACCGCCTATAAACTTATCTCCATCACACATTGCAGCTAATAATCATTTACAGCCTCATGGTTATGCTAATTTCTTTAAAGAGTGAGAAGTCACTATGGAGCGGGGACTTACCTTTGTTTTCTTCAAATTTAGCTAATTCAGTGCTACATGGTGGCTCATACATGTGCAGAATCACATCACCTTTCTAAGACATCATCCTTGACTACCAGTGTTGGTAAATTTTCTCACCTCTGAGTTACTAAAGCTTTTTGAATTGTACTTAGCAAAATATAGGACTCGTGTATTAGAATTATCTTCTTTGTTCCACTCCCGTTCATGAAGAGTAAGAGTTGTATAAGTATAGTTGTATCCCTAAACTCCAGCAACATGCTGGTCTATAGCCTATTCTCAATGAAAAGTTTTGAATGGTCAAACATATTTGCCTTTCTCTTTTAACAAACAGTAGGAATTATACTAGCATCTCTGATAAACTGGGTGTGACTACGAATTTATTTTCTGTCTAAAACATAGAATTATTTTCCTAGTAAGTTTCAGTATTTCTACCACATCAGGATTTAGAAAGCTGAGCATACTCCCCTAGAGGGTCAATAAGGAGATTTCAGAATAGGGTGGGGTAGGGGTAAGTGGAAGAGAATTCCAAGATTTCTGAAAGGCCAATATAATCTTGCTTGATGAGGCAGATAGGGAACAAATGCCCACCATTACCTGTTCTCCATTGCTAACAACATCTCTCCTTCCAGAGTCATTTAGATCTTAGATTCACTGATGGGGTTGACAATCAAAACATGGATGGTTTTCTTATACCTTGCATATTGGAGATTTCTAGAGAGCTAATAGTATCTGTTATTGAAATCCTTGATTTGGGCATAGATGAATGTTCTAGAATTATGGATGGCATTCCGTCTCCTCCTACTACTCTGCTTCTCATACTGTCACACCATAAATTTATATTTCTCCCCTTGATTTTTTTTTCTCTCCCTTACTTATTTCCACCCTATCCCAGCATGAAAGTTCTCTTTCTCTCTGATCCAAACCTGAATACAAATACCCCTCCTTAACTCTCCTTAGAATACCTGAAACAGAATAATGGTTTGAATAGATACTTAAAATTATGGAAATAGCCAGGCTCGGTGGCTCAGCCTGTAATCCTGCGCCTTTGGGAGGCTGAGGTGAGTGGATTGCCTGAGCCCGCGGGTTCGAGACCCGCCTGGGCAGCAAGACCTCATCTCTATAATAAATCAAAAAATCAGCCAGGCGTGGTAGCGCATGCCTGTAATTCCGGCTACTTGGAAGGCTGAGGCGGAAGGATCGCCGGAGCCCAGCAGGTCGAGGCTGTGGTGGCCTGGAGCGGCCACTGCACTCCAGTTTGGGCGACAGAGTGAGACTCCAACTCAAAAAAAAAAAAATTATGGAAAAATGACCAGATCAAATGCAGGCTATATATTTTGTCTTATAAGTGTACTTTTGATTTTATACATCCTAGGAAATGCAGTGAAGAGCCTTCACATCCCCAATTTCCTGTTCCTAACATAATTACATACTTGAAAGTGTTTGGCACGGCTCTCTCTGTGGTTCTTCCTTTCCAACCTGGCTGTTAGCCATGTTGCCTGAGGACACCATCTTGACTCTCCAGCACCCACATGTAAAACTACCTATTTATTTATATCCTTCCAAGGATAAATGCCAACACGTCTAATGACAACAATTACTGGTTCAAAACTTGCAGACACTTAAGACCTCTCCACTTAGCTCCTGGTGCATAAATTATTTGTGAGGAGATATCCTTACCTGGGATGCCCTTGAGTAACCTGATTCTTCCATTCTAGATGATCATAAATTCTTCACATCTAGATTATCACAAATTCTAGAGAAATTTAAATGACTCACTAAAGGGGGCATCATCACCTATATACCTAGAGAAGTAATGTTGCATTTATTTTTTTTTTCTTTTTTTTGAGTTGAAGTCTCACTCTGTCACCCAGACTGGAGTGCAGTG